>NW_018128161.1:361245-375822 GCF_001952655.1 Monopterus albus
GGCTGTGCAGTTGTATGCTTCTGCCAACTGGTTAAATTCACAGGAAGGGATCAATAATGACGCCACTGACATTAACCTTTGACCACCAAAATACAGTCAGGTCATCTTTGAGTCCAAGAGGAAGTTTTTGCCAAATTTGAAGAAATTCCCTCAAGGTGTTCCTAGCATATTGCGTTCACAAGAATGGGGAGGATGGATGGACAACTCGAAAGTCCTGACTGTCCTGTTCAGCTCCAGGTTGTTGTGACCACACCACAGGACCAGCTGTTCAACCTCCCGTCACTGTGAGACTGATGACCGCTGTGTCATCTGTGAACTTCAGGGGTTTAACACGGGGGTCCTCTGAGGTGCGGTTGTTGGTGTAGAGGGAAAACGGCAGCAGGGAGAGCACACATTCCTGGGTTGCGCCTGTGCTGATAGTCCGGGTGCTGGATGTGGTTTTCCCCAGCCGCACCTGCTGCTTCCTGTGTATTATGAAACGGGTGATTGAACAGTGTTCGGTAATTTTCACCTGTTTCACTGAAACAGTACCGTGTGTCTAAGACAGTTTTCAATAAGTCAAAAATAATGAAATCCTCATTCAATGATTACAAAATGTGCATTTTATTCTAAAATAAACCTGATACTCGATCACAACCAAGTCACATAGGGAAATGTAATTCTGCTTTTTGATTGGCTGTCTGGGGGAAAAAAGAGAATTTTAATGCGAAGAGAGGTGGTTAAAAAAATGTGATTGGCTGGTCTCTCATGCTGCCTGCCTGTGATTGGCTGCAGGATCCTGAAGCAGTACGACCACCCAAACATTGTGAAGCTAATCGGTGTCTGTACGCAGCGACAGCCGATCTACATTGTCATGGAGCTGGTTTCTGGTGGGTGGAGCTTCACATATTTTGTGTGCTTACTGGTCAGTTTCCAGCCACTGTGTTTGGGTGACTCTTCACTGTGTCTGTTAGGTGGAGACTTCCTGTCCTTTCTGAGGAAGAAGAAGGATGAGTTAAAGATGAAGCAGCTCGTTCGCTTTGCAGCGGATGCTGCTGCTGGCATGGCATACTTGGAGAATAAAAACTGTATCCACAGGTAAGTTGCCTAATACCTGTTTGAGCCATCATCCTCCATCCACAGGTAAATAGTTTGTATTGAAACACCATCAGAAGCAAAACCTCTGAGCGTCTTCTAAAAATTATTATACAAAGTTCAGTGCACTGAGTCACGGGTTAGAGTTGAGCTTTACATTGGCCAAGGTCAGTGACAGCCTGAGAAGACGAGCTCCGAGGAAATGAGGCTTCAGGATGAACTTGTCTGTCTCAGCACCAAAATCCTGCATGGGTCTAATTTTGAAAACTTACACCTGCAAAGCTCAGTATCGGACCTGACCCGTTACTTGGAGGTATTTCTAAATGAATCCTGGACCTGATTCGTTAACATAACACCCGTGACCTGTACTCATCATTAGAATAGACTTAAAGCTATACAGTCACTTAGTTTAAAGTGCTTGGGAGTTGTGTTCTTGGAAAAGTATCTGTCGATGGACGTGGCACTTGGGCTCTGCAGCTGTTCCCTTAGTGAGGATGTGCCCAGCTTCTGGCTATCAAATGCTAACACTTTTTGGCACTATTTACAAGCATCAAAGCCGCTGATACGGTTGTTCTCACTGTCGGAGGCATCCTATTAGCTGGATGTGAGTTGAGGGGACAAAGGTTGTTCCATAGGCCTTCACAATAAGTGTACTGGTTATTTAAGCTTGTTAAAATGATCTATTGGATGTTTAAATGAAGCTGCACCCTTATTTATTTATTTTTAATTGTTTGTTTTACTTGCTACCCACACACATTCAGTCTGGTTTTACCCGTGAACCTGCTACACATTTTTTGCGGGTACCTGACCTGGTGCAGGATTCTGCTCTGCACCTGGCTGTGCTAACCTGGCTGTCTCTTTGGACCTGGCTCTGTGCTAACCTGGCTGGCTGTCTGTCTGTCTCTACCTGTCTATGTTTAACCTGTCTGTCTGTCAGGGACCTGGCAGCGAGGAACTGTCTGGTTGGCGAGGGCAATGTGTTGAAGATCAGTGACTTCGGGATGAGTCGTCAGGAGGATGATGGTGTTTATTCTTCATCTGGACTCAAACAGATTCCTATCAAATGGACTGCACCAGAGGCCCTGAACTACGGTAACACCTGACCAGAGGTCACGCTAGACTTTCTCATTGTCCATCCTTTTGATAGACGGTCATTAGAAATTGGTCATAATTTATTACCTGACAATTAAATTTTTTAAAATAATGAGACATATTTAATAGCATTTAATTTTCGTTTTTTAAATAATTCATATATTGAACAAGCTCATGTGCAGCCACTTCTGTTGTCAACACCACATGAAGAAGGTGACAGCGAAGGCCGATTAAAAACGCTGCAGCTATTGTGTGTTAACAAGCACATATAAACGTTGCGATGTTATTCAACTGAGCTACTGTCCCCTAGCCTGCTGCAGAGGCAATTGCCGCTAGGTTTTTCACAGCTCTTAAAATTTTGATCTGAAAGCTGAACCCGTGCAGTGTGGCCACACTCGAGACTGGACTGCCCAGCTCCATTTTAGCCAAAGTGTTGAACCCAGGGGACATTTCTCTAGGGAAGTGGTTAGATGTTGCTCTGACTGGAATTTCCTGGTCCTGAAGCACTCACGTCACTAGGCAGGGCTCCAGACTGCCAGTGGTCAGTTGCATTTTGCGACAAAATTTATGTAAGGTCGACTGACTTTTTTTTCCTTCCTCAAAGGTTGCACCGAGTGCACTCGCTCACCTCATGAAGCAGACTTCCAATCTATCAAATGTGTCGATCCACTCTGACTTCAAGACATGCGTGTCATCTCTGGGCCCATTTTTTACCTTTTTTTTTTTTTTTTCCTCCCTTTTGGCGCATTTGAACTGTAATCGCCACAGGCAGCTGTGTAAATCAGGTAGATCACCTGTTGACCTGTCTGTGTGTTGGAAACTTTCTACTTGAATCTCTTCTGGTGGATCAGGCTCCTGGTATCACTGTGAACTTTCTGCTTTTACTTTCCCCCATCCTTTATCATAAGATGAGGAAATCTAAAGACTTCTGGCACCGACAGCGATGGTGGCCGTGGTTACTCACGCTCTCTTGTTTGTTGTTTTTCTTTGTTTTCTTGGTTTTGTGCAACTCATCCCGGATTACTTTTACCAGAGAAGAACTGTTAAATATCGGACAACTCACACCAAACTACCTTCCTCCGATTTTTGTGAAGAGTCGTCAGGAGGATGATGGTGTTTATTCTTCATCTGGACTCAAACAGATTCCTATCAAATGGACTGCACCAGAGGCCCTGAACTACGGTAACACCTGACCAGAGGTCACGCTAGACTTTCTCATTGTCCATCCTTTTGATAGACGGTCATTAGAAATTGGTCATAATTTATTACCTGACAATTAAATTTTTTAAAATAATGAGACATATTTAATAGCATTTAATTTTCGTTTTTTAAATAATTCATATATTGAACAAGCTCATGTGCAGCCACTTCTGTTGTCAACACCACATGAAGAAGGTGACAGCGAAGGCCGATTAAAAACGCTGCAGCTATTGTGTGTTAACAAGCACATATAAACGTTGCGATGTTATTCAACTGAGCTACTGTCCCCTAGCCTGCTGCAGAGGCAATTGCCGCTAGGTTTTTCACAGCTCTTAAAATTTTGATCTGAAAGCTGAACCCGTGCAGTGTGGCCACACTCGAGACTGGACTGCCCAGCTCCATTTTAGCCAAAGTGTTGAACCCAGGGGACATTTCTCTAGGGAAGTGGTTAGATGTTGCTCTGACTGGAATTTCCTGGTCCTGAAGCACTCACGTCACTAGGCAGGGCTCCAGACTGCCAGTGGTCAGTTGCATTTTGCGACAAAATTTATGTAAGGTCGACTGACTTTTTTTTCCTTCCTCAAAGGTTGCACCGAGTGCACTCGCTCACCTCATGAAGCAGACTTCCAATCTATCAAATGTGTCGATCCACTCTGACTTCAAGACATGCGTGTCATCTCTGGGCCCATTTTTTACCTTTTTTTTTTTTTTTTTTCTTTTCTTTTGATGCATTTGAACTGTAATCGCCACAGGCAGCTGTGTAAATCAGGTAGATCACCTGTTGACCTGTCTGTGTGTTGGAAACTTTCTACTTGAATCTCTTCTGGTGGATCAGGCTCCTGGTATCACTGTGAACTTTCTGCTTTTACTTTCCCCCATCCTTTATCATAAGATGAGGAAATCTAAAGACTTCTGGCACCGACAGCGATGGTGGCCGTGGTTACTCACGCTCTTGTTTGTTGTTTTTCTTTGTTTTCTTGGTTTTGTGCAACTCATCCCGGATTACTTTTACCAGAGAAGAACTGTTAAATATCGGACAACTCACACCAAACTACCTTCCTCCGATTTTTGTGAACGAAGAATGTTGTATGGACATTCTGATCAGAAGTGCAGCAGCGATATACGGGACCTGGAAAAAATGTTGGTGACGTGCAAAATGGGCTGGCGCCTTGGTGCAGTTACGACAGAGTGGAACACGGACCTCACTCTCATCTATTCACCTGGCTAATCTCCGCTCCCTGGTCAACAAAATGGATGAAATTCTTCTCGTCAACAGGACTAACTCTGACTTTGCACGCTCTGCTGCTTTGTGCTTCATGGAGACCTGGCTCAGCCACTCGACAGCGTGATTCGAATACTGGGCTTCCAGGCGTTCAGAGCGGATCGTGTAAAGGAGCTGTCCGGGAAAACGAGAGGAAGTGGAATCTGCTTCTACATAAATGAAGGTTGGTGCACAGATGTCACAGTGCTACAGAGGACATGTACCGCAGACCTAGAGTCTCTTATCAATTGCAAACCCTTTTACTCTCCCCGCGAATTTAACAGTTTCATGCTAATGGGAGTGTACATAACACCGCAGGCTAACGGCTCCTAGCAGAACTGATAACTAGCCTGGAGCTAGAACATCTCAACTCTCCACTCATTGTTCTAGGGGACTTTAATAGAGCAAATCTCACCCATGAACTGCCAAAATACAGACAGCACATCACCTGTCCCACCAGGGACAAAGTCACACTGGACCATTGCTACATAACAATAAAAGACACCCATCACTCTGTCCCCCGTGCAGCCCTCGGACTTTCAGATCACTGCATGGTCCATCTTACTCCAACCTACAGGCAGAAACTTAAAGCTGTGAAGCCTGTAGTCAAAACAGTGAAGAGCTGGACTGAGGAGGCTAAGTCAGAGCTACAGGCCTGCTTTGACTGCACAGACTGGAGTGTATTTGAGACTGCAGCTACAAACCTGGATGAACTCACTGACACTGTGACATCTTATGTGAGGATGTGTGTGTGCCCAAAAAGTCCTTCTGCGACGACGATGCCGCCGCCGCAGCGCCGTCGAGGAGGCTTACAGACGTGGGGACAGGACGCCGTACAGCCAGGCCAGGAACACAAGGGAGATCAGAGCTGCAAAGAGGAGCTATTCTGAAAAGCTGGAAGCCCAGGTGTCAGCCAGTGACCCCTCGTCTGTGTGGGGTGTTGTGGACAAATATCTTTTAAAGCTCAGTGTGTGTGAAATAAATACGTAACATCAGTTCTGAAAGTTATTACATATTTATTCCCGCAGGAAGGAGGGTTCTCTGAACGGAGTGTCTAATACAGTCTGTTACAGGGAAGCTCAATGGACAGAGTGTGTGAGTCCTTCTTATACTCAGCCTACAACAAAGACGTGATATCACTGGGAGTGCAGTGTCTTGCTCAAGGGCAATTGACACGTGCACTGGAGAGGTTAAGAATCGAACCGCCAGGAGGCAACCCACTCTACCTCTTAAGCCAGAGCCACCCTACAAATATGGTTGACAAATCAAAGGCTGACAAAGTTTTCCTGCTTGAGTGCTCATCATAAACCAGGCATGTCCAAAGTCCGGCCCGGGGGCCAATTGCGGCCCGTGTTCAAATTTTCACCGGCCCGCAGCTTCTGTCATAAAATCAATAATATGTGGCCCACCAGCACTGTTGACCACAGTATAAAATACACGCGTACAAAAAAAGCTATTTTACATTTCACCAGAAGATGGCAGTAGACCCGTGGCCGCACTCTCGCCGCCGTGCCCCTTGTGTGATCCTTTCAGCCCGGCCCATTTCTGACATGGTGAATGTAACTGACAAAAGGAAAGTTGACAGCGAGGGCCGCCGCTTCCAGGACAAGTGGAAATTGCAGTATTTTTTCACTGAAATACGAAACAACTGTGTCTGCCTAATTTGCCAAGAGACTGTGGCTGTTTTCAAGGAATTCAATATCAAGAGGCACTACCAGACGAAACATGCTAACTATGACAAGCTAACTGGGAACGAACGTGGCGAAAAATTGAAGCAACTGGAAGCTGTTTTAATAGCACAGCAGCGCTTTTTCACAAGAGCCCGTGAGTCAAATGAAAATGCCACAAAGGCGAGCTACGAGGTGGCAACGCTGATTGCCAAGCACTGCAAACCTTTCACTGAGGGTGAATTTATTAAAGACTGCGTGATGAAAATGGTTGAGAAAATTTGTCCTGAGAAGAAGCAAGAGTTTGCCAATGTTTGCCTGGCTCGTAACACTGTGGTACATGGAGTCTGCAACAGACCTGAGACTGGGACGGAGATTTGTCTTCCAACAAGACAATGATCCAAAACATAAAGCCAAATCTACAATGGAATGGTTCACAAATAAACATATCCAGGTGTTAGAATGGCCAAGTCAAAGTCCAGACCTGAATCCAATCGAGAATCTGTGGAAAGAACTGAAAACTGCTGTTCACAAACGCTCTCTATCCAACCTCACTGAGCTCGAGCTGTTTTGCAAGGAGGAATGGGCAAAAATTTCCGTCTCTCGATGTGCAAAACTGATAGAGACATACCCCAAGTGACTTACAGCTGTAATCGCAGCAAAAGGTGGCGCTACAAAGTATTAACTTAAGGGGGCTGAATAATTTTGCACGCCCAATTTTTCAGTTTTTTATTTGTTAAAAAAGTTTGACATATCCAATAAATTTCGTTCCACTTCATGATTGTGTCCCACTTGTTGTTGATTCTTCACAAAAAATTACAGTTTTATATCTTTATGTTTGAAGCCTGAAATGTGGCAAAAGGGCGCAAAGTTCAAGGGGGCCGAATACTTTCGCAAGGCACTGTAGGTAATATTAAATATTAAAATACTAGTTGCCTCAATTTGAGGAGGTGCTTTGACCGACTTTGAAGTAATGCACACTTTGCTTAAAAAAGAAAAAAAAAACATTCAGATGCAAAATCTGCCACTTTTCATTGTCAAGACACAGCAATAGTAATTAGGTGGGCAGAGTTTTGTTTCAGCTATGTTTCCTTTATGCCCCTTTTCTTTCTATTCTTTCCCTTGTTTTTACCATGGTATACTCTTGTTTGACTTTCCTCTCCCCATGCCAACACACACACATAGCAGACCTAGCACATACACATTGGACTCGTGGCTTTACATGAGAAAATGTCTCCCCCCCCATCTCCATTTCTGACCCTGTGCCCCAAACAAATCCTGAATTAATTAAAAAGGGAAATCCCAGTGGTCTTCAGGAGAGACACACGCATCTCTTTCTCCCACACACATACACACACACATAGATTGTCTCACCCTCATGCGGTGGTAAGGGATTAGCGGAGCTTCAGTGATGGGGGTGTTTCCAGGTTGACAGAGAATGACGGAGCTGGAGCAGCCTTGGTTCAAACATTACCAAGCACTTTGATTTTTGTTTTTTGGATTTTGGCTATCTAGACATCTAGTGTTCACGCATTTTTGAAATAACTACATTTAAATGGTTAAAGTTGGGGTCCAGTTGCATCAAAATGTCTAATTTTTACACTGAAGTCGATTAATTTCACAATCAATGGACTTACCTGTGGGTGAAACATAAAGGTTGGACCATAGTTTCTAAGTGATCATCACATTTCACTCAGTTTTAATTGGGAACTGCTAAAATGCCAAATGTATAACAGAAGCAACAACAAACTTCTGTGTTAACTCTTTTGCACTTTTCTGATTGATCAGGGAGAATAACTGCACTTCCATGGTGACATGCAAATGTGTCACCACTTGCCACTTTATTAATGGTTCATGATCAGCAGCTAAAGATGATGTTAGTTTAGCCAACAAACAGTTGTCTTGTACAAAGGAAAGCCACGTTTCAACAAAAAGAACTTTCTCTGAAGAACAGGAACATTTGCAGGACTTTTGCTCTATATGCAGTTCCTCTGAACCGGGGTGTTAATTTAGTTCTAGGGTTTAGTTCTACCCCTGAAAAAAGTCCCTAGTCATGGGATAGTACTTGCTGAAGCTAAGACCAACTGCGGTAAGGCACCACTGATTGGCCAAATAACGCGCAGCACTTTAGAAGCGACATTCTTACAACTTCCCTGTGGACTATTGTGCTTTTACATCAGTGAGCAATTTATGTAATTTTTTTCACTGCTGCTGTGGAAATCCAAATTGAAGGAGAGCTCTTGGATTTCAGTTCCTGGGAATGAAAAGTACCAGGAACGTTTCCTGTGGAAAGACACCTTCAGGCCCACTTTGGGCTGGTGTGTAAGTTGTCTGTTGAACTTTGGTAGTTTATGATGTGAAAAACAGACCAACCACAGAATTTTGTAAAAGGATAAGTGGACTGAACGACTACAGACCTGTCACCCTGACATCTGTAGTTATGAAGTCTTTTGAAAGACTAGTGTTGGCCCACCTGAAGGGCATCATAGACCCCCTGCAGTTCGCCTACCGGGCAAACAGGTCAGTGGATGATGCAGTGAACATGGCACTGCATTACATCCTGCTACACCTTGACTCCCCAGCGACCTATGCACAGCCCCTCTTTGTGGACTTCAGCTCAGCTGTCAACCCCATCATCCCGGACATCCTCCACTACAAACTGACCTAGCTCTGACCTGCCCCAGAAGCTGCTGATACAGTTCTACAGAGGAATCATCGAGTCTGTTCTCTGCACCTCCATCACTGTCTGGTTTGGCTCAGCAACCAAACAGGACAAGTACAGACTTCAGCGGGCAGTCAGGACTGCAGAAAAGGTCATTGGTGTGAGCCTGCCCTCCATGGAGGACCTGTACACCTCATGGGTCAAAAGGATGCCCTCCACGGAGGACCTGTACACCTCACAGGTCAAAAGGAGGGCGTAGAGGATCACTGCAGACCCCTCACACCCTGGACACAATCTGTTTGAACTCCTCCCCTCTGGATGGCATTACAGGTCACTGTGCACCAAGACAACCAGGCACAGGGACAGTTTCTTCCCGCAGGCCATCGCTCTGATGAACACTTGACCAACGACAGTATGATTGGACAATAACCCTCAGTGCAATACCTGTGTGTATATATACACTGTACAGATTATACAGACTCGTGCAGGTCTATAGTTTTAAGTACTCTGTTTTTATCCCTATTTATCTCATTTTAACGAACATTCCTTTGTTGTCTACATTTACTGTTTGTTTATACAGCTTATTCTGCATTGTTTGCACTGCTTGTTGCTGTTAATACTGCTTATTTTGTTATATTACACAGCCTTATGTTGGTTTACTGTTTTTGCCATTTAGAGCCGATGTACCAGAGTCAAATTCCTCGTGTGTCCAACACGCCTGGCCAATAAAGCCGATTCTGATTCTGAAATTATTAATATAATAAATCCATACATAAAAGCATTGCTGATTTCTTGCTGATGAACCAGCATGAAAACAATTTTTATCCATTACATTTCCACTGTCAGCCTGGTCAAAACCGTGCTGTCCTTCTGCTGACACGCTTGGGATGAATGCATCCTAGTTTGAAGTTAGTGGCTGAAACCCAGTATCAGGTCCTCCTTTAAGTATTAGGCGACTAGTAACTTGAGCTCAGATATGAGATGGGACCAGCAGGCGAGTGAAAGAGATGAACTTTGCATCAAGTCCAACACAGACATCACCCAAGAGCCAAAATACTTCTTCAAAGAAAAAATGGATTACAAATGACAAACCATGCATGCAGTTCATCAGTTTATACTTCAACAGAAATAAAATAGCCTAATCTTCATCATGTTGACTGCTAGGCTATAGAACACAAAAGTGGCTTAACATAAAACTTGATCCAGAAGTAATTTTTCCCTATATTGTTCCATTTCTCTCCCTCTCTCTGAATTTCATTATAAATACAGGCTATGCACATTGGATGGTCAGGTTATTTGAAATAATTTGTAAAAATTACATATTCAAATCGAGTCAAATTTTATTTGTATAGCGCCAAATCACAACAAAAGTAATTTCAGGACACTTTACAAAGTAAGGTCTAGACCTTACTGTCAGTACTCTGACAGCAGAAAACCCAACAAATTCCTCTTGAGCAAGCACTTGGCGACAGTGGGGAGGAAAAACTCCCTTTAACGGAAGAAACCTCCGACAGACCCCGGCTCTTGGTGGGCGGCCTTCTGCCTCGACCGGTTGGGGTTAGTGGATAGAGGAGAGACAAAAGAAGAAAAGCAACAAGACACAACAAACAATCAAACACTGGTCAGGTCGATGTGGCTGGTGACTGCTCATCAGAAACATAGAGCTCCAGAGCCAGGGCAACCTGTAGAAAGGTACAGGGAGAGAGAGAGGACACACTACGGGAGAGAGGAGACACAAAGTTAGTAATGTGTAATGGTAGCATATAAAAGCATAGGGAGAGAGGAGAGAAACTCAGAGCATCATGGGGCTCCCCAGCAGCCTAGGCCTATAGCAGCATAACTAAGGGAAGGCTCAGGGTCACCTGATTCAGCCCCAACTATAAGCTTTATCAAAAAGGAACGTCTTAAGTCTAATCTTAAAGGTAGAGAGGGTGTCCGCCTCCCGAACTGAGACTGGGAGTTGGTTCCATAGGAGAGAAGCTTGATAGCTAAAGGCTCTGCCTCCCATTCTATTTTTGTGGACTCTAGGAACCACAAGTAAACCTGAGAGCAAAGTGCTTTGTTGTGATGAAGCTCTATGAGGTCTTTAAGATACGATGGAGCCTTGTCATTAAGGGCTTTGTATGTTAGGAGAAGGATTTTAAATTCTATTCTGAATTTTACAGGGAGCCAGTGGAGAGAAACTAATATGAGAGAGATATGATCTCTCTTGCTAGTTCCTGTCAGTACTCTGGCTGCAGCATTTTGGATTAACGGGAGGCTTTTTAGGGAATTATTGGGACATCCTGATAGTAAAGAGTTACAGTAGTCCAGCCTGGAACTAACAAATGCATGGACCAGTTTTTCAGCATCACTTTGAGACAGGATGCTCCTAATTTTTGCAATATTGCGCAGGTGAAAGAAGGCAGATCTAGAGACTTGGCTTATATGTGATTTAAAGGACATATTCTGATCAAAGATGACTCCAAGGTTCCTCACAGTAGTACTGGAGGCAAGAGCTATGTCATCTAAAGTAACTATATGATTAGACAGCAGATTTCTAAGGTTTTCAGGCCCAAGCACAATAACTTCAGTTTTGTCAGAGTTTAGAAGTAAGAAGTTGCAGGTCATCCAGGCCTTTATGTCTTTAAGACATGCTTGAAGTTTGACCAGCTGACCTGATTCATTTGGCTTCATAGATAAATATAACTGAGTATCATCTGCATAGCAATGGAAATTTATGTTGTGCTTCCTGATAATATTGCCTAAAGGGAGCATGTATAAAGTGAAGAGAATTGGACCTAACACAGAGCCCTGTGGAACGCCGTGACTAACTTCAATTTGTGTGGAACATTCGTCATTAACATGAACAAATTGAAATCTTTCTGATAAATAAGATTTGAACCAACTTAGCGCAGTTCCTTTAATCCCAATAACATGTTCAAGTCTCTGCAGTAAGATGCTGTGATCAATGGTGTCAAAAGCAGCACTGAGATCTAAGAGGACAAGTATGGAGACAAGTCCTTTGTCCGAGGCTAGGAGAAGATCATTGGTGACTTTCACCAATGCGGTTTCTGTACTATGATGGACTCTAAATCCTGACTGAAAATCCTCAAACAAATCATTCTTGTGCAAGTGGTCACATAACTGCTTTGCAACAGCTTTTTCAAGGATTTTGGAAATAAATGGGAGATTGGATATTGGTATATAATTAGCTAGGACACCTCGGTCAAGAGTAAGCTTTTTGAGTAGAGGTTACTGCAACTTTAAAAGCCTGTGGAACATAACCTGTTAATAGAGAGAGGTTAATCAGATCTAGTATGGATGTGTTGATTAGGGGAAAGACGTCTTTGAGCAGCCTGGTCGGGATGGGGTCCAGGAGACATGTTGATGATTTAGATGAAGCAATTGTTGAGGTCAACTCAGAGAGATCTATAGGGGAGAAGTAGTCCAAGTATAAATGAGGTCTTACAGATGTTTCTAAAGCCATTGTAGTAGATGGCACATCTGCGAGAGCTGTGGGAGTGGTCCGACCAATTTTTTCTCTAATAGTTGTGATTTTATTTGTAAAGAAGCTCATGAAGTCATTGCTGCTGAGATCTAAGGGAATGTTAAGCTCAACAGCACTGTGGCTCTTTGTCAGCCTGGCTACAGTGCTGAAAAGAAACCTGGGGTTGTTCTTATTTTCCTCAATCAGTGATGAATAAAATGCGGTTCTGGCACTATGAAGGGCTTTCTTATATGTTATTAAACTATCTTTCCAGGCTATGAAAAACTCTTCTGACTTAGTGGAGCGCCACCTCCTTTCCATTTTTCGTGATGCCTGCTTTAGGGAGCGGAGCTGCAAGCTGTACCATGGGGCTAGCCTCCTCTGTTTCACTGCCTTCTTTTTCAGAGGGGCAATGGTATCAAGTGTATTACACAGGAAGGCTGCAGTACTATCAACAAGATTATCGACTTGTATGGGAGTAAAGTTAAGGTGCCCTCCTTCCACTGTGTAGGCAAACGGCACTGAAGTAGATAAAGACGGAATTATTTCCTTAAACTTGGTAACAGCATTGCCAGATAGACATCTGCTGTAGTGGAATTGTTTCCCACATAGAGTATAATCCATTAATGGAAAATCAAAAGTTATTAGAAAATGGTCAGACAGAAGAGGGTTAGGGGTAAAAACTATTAAGTGTTCAGTTTCGATGCCATATGTCAAAACAAGATCAAGAGTGTGATTAAAACAGTGAGTGGGTTTATTTACAATTTGAGAGAAGCCAACTGAGTCTAATAATGAACAGAATGCATTGTTGAGGCTGTCATTGTCGGCATCTACATGAATATTAAAGTCGCCTACAATGTTATTTTATCTGTACTAAGCACTAAATCAGACAGAAAGTCTGAGAATTCACTTAAAAACTCTGAATAAGGAGCAGGTGGACGGTATACAATAACAAACAGAACAGGCTTTTGAGTTTTCCAGTTTGGGTGTGAGAGACTCAGGGTGAGACTTTCAAATGAGTTATAACTATGTTTAGGTCTAGGGTTGATTAATAGGCTTGAGTCAAAGATCGCTGCCACGCCACCACCTCGGCCTGTGTTTCGAGGGATGTGACAGTTACTGTGACCAGGTGGAGTGGATTCATTTAGACTGACATATTCTTCCTGCTGTAACCATGTTTCAGTAAGACACAATAAGTCAATGTGATGTTCACTTATCAAATCATTCACTAACAGAGATTTAGATGAGAGAGATCTGATATTTAATAGTCCACATTTGATTGTCCTATTACTTTCTACTATAAGAGGAGTCATCTTAATTTTAATTAGGTTCTTATGAATAACTCCTCTGGAGTTGATTCTTGATTTATATAATTTAGGTGGGCGGGGGGCAGACACAGTCTCTATGGGGTACTGGGAGCGTAGGGTGGGTAGCAGCTGCAAGGACACAGCAGAGAGGCGTGTAAGACTGCGACCCTGCATCCTGGAATCAACTCTGGGTTGTCATAATTTAGGTTGTAAAACAAGCTCGTCCAGATTTCTAGATAAGAGAGCCGCACCACCCAAAGTGGGATGGATGCCATCTCTACTAATCAGACCAGGTTTTCCCCAAAATGGTTTCCAGTTGTCTATGAAGCCCACGTTATTTTCTGGGCACCACCTAGACAGCCAGCGGTTGAATGACGACATGCGGCTAAACATCTCATCACTGGTCACATTGGGTAGGGGTCCAGAAAAAACGACGGAGTCCGACATTGTTTTAGCGAAGTTACACACCGACTCAACATTAATTTTAGTGACCTCTGACTGGCGAAGTCGGGAGTCATTAGCGCCGACGTGAATAACAACCTTACTGTATTTACGCTTATCCTTAGTCAGCAGCTTCAAATAGGATTCAATGTCGCCCGCTCTGGCCCCAGGAAAACATTTGACTAGTGATGGGCAGATGAAGCTTCATGAGGCATTGAACCCTTTCAGCCAATTGGTTCACTCCAGCGCAAAGCTTCTTGAAGCTTCATTTGCTCTAGGAGGACATCTACTGGATGCAACAATATCAGTTGGCATGAATTTGAAGTGTGTGGCATTTTGCAGAAAGCCTGTGAATAAAACTGTATGCAAAACATGTATATTGTAGTGATGGCAGTATACTGTGT
>NW_018128161.1:380817-385889 GCF_001952655.1 Monopterus albus
AGTTTTACTTGTTTAGTTGTATTACTTTAATCTCTCTGTATTGTTAAAATTGAGATTAAATAACCATATATTAAAACATGTTACAAAATACACGTGCTTTCAAAGGGTGTCCTAATTTTTTCGCATGACTGTATGTGTATTCGTGTTTCAGAGACAGTCATTCATGAGGATTATGCAGACGCAGCTGCAGAGATGAACAATGTGCTGCTGTTTGTGGACATGCTCAAGGCAATGCTTGAGTCACAGAGCCTAATACATTTATATGGCCAATTCCAGTCCTCGAGGGCTGCTGTCCTGTTTGTTTTCCAACTATCCCTTTTTGACCTGCTGCTGATTACCTGGCTCAGGTGTGTTCAGCCAGTCAAAAACTGGAAGATACCATCTTAGATGAAAGTGGAGTGAGGAAAGATAAAGTGAATTGGTATCTTGGTAACAAGCAGGATAACAGCCCTCGAGAACTGGCATTGGCCACCCCTGATCTACATGAATATTAAAGTCGCCTACTATGATTATTTTATCTGTACTAAGCACTAAATCAGACAGAAAGTCTGAGAATTCACTTAAAAACTCTGAATAAGGAGCAGGTGGACGGTATACAATAACAAACAGAACAGGCTTTTGAGTTTTCCAGTTTGGGTGTGAGAGACTCAGGGTGAGACTTTCAAATGAGTTATAACTATGTTTAGGTCTAGGGTTGATTAATAGGCTTGAGTCAAAGATCCCTGCCACGCCACCACCTCGGCCTGTGTTTCGAGGGATGTGACAGTTACTGTGACCAGGTGGAGTGGATTAATTTAGGCTGACATATTCTTCCTGCTGTAACCATGTTTCAGTAAGACACAATAAGTCAATGTGATGTTCACTTATCAAATCATTCACTAACAGAGATTTAGATGAGAGAGATCTGATATTTAATAGACCACATTTGATTGTCCTGTTGTTTGGTTCTATAAGAGGAGTCCTCTTCACTTTAATTAGGTTCTTATGAATAACTCCTCTGGAGTTGATTCTTGATTTATATAATTTAGGTGGGCAGGGGGCAGACACAGTCTCTATGGGGTACTGGGAGCGTTGGGTGGGTAGCAGCTGCAAGGAGACAGCAGAGAGGCGTGTAAGACTGCGACCCTGCATCCTGGACTCAACTCTGGGTTGTCATAATTTAGGTTGTAAAACAAACTCGTCCAGATTTCTAGATAAGAGAGCCGCACCACCCAAAGTGGGATGGATGCCGTCTCTGCTAATCAGACCAGGTTTTCCCCAAAATGTTTTCCAGTTGTCTATGAAGCCCACGTTATTTTCTGGGCACCACCTAGACAGCCAGTGGTTGAATGACGACATGCGTCTAAACATGTCATCACTGGTCACATTGGGCAGGGGTCCAGAGAGATTTTTTGCCTTGAATTGGAAAATAAAGGTGGTGTCACCAGATCTGGGCACCAGATACACCAGTGTGAAATGTTAGTTTGGAGCCCTGCCAGGAAGTATCAGCATTGTGCGCTCCTAATTTGAATGTCTCCTCCATAGATAGGTAAACAGTAGTATACCGATGAAAAGAGATGTTTAACCCTCTAAACAAATTTGGTAATTGAGAAACCCCACATTTTAACTGGCATAATGCAGACATAGTGACTTCTCCAGCCTTACAACAATTCTTTCTAATGTTACAGAAACAAGGCATTAACAGACACACGTGTGTTTTTAAACTTACCATTAAGTCCCACTAAGTAGTGGAAATATCGCTCCCTTTCAAGTATCTCCAAGGTTGGTAAATCCAATCCAAATTCCCCACATGACCACATAAGTCCCAAAGTAGTGAAATTAATTCCAACAGGTAGCATAGTGCCGACAATAACATCATGGGTCGTTAATTCGCTCCTTAGCCATCAACACATCACATGTGGCAGACACACTGGCCTCAAGCAGTCAAAACAAACAGGTACTGTGCTCCAGGGGAATCCAGGTTGATGAGCTGATCACTAACTGCCGCAGGGGCTTCACAGGTGGCTGCTTGTAGGTTAGACCTGGTCAGATAAAACAGTGAGTCCCTGTACAGGAACATTCCCGGACATGCAGTAACCTCAGGCCCCGTATTTTTCTCCACATCCTCTGGTCACAGTGCAGCAGGAGGGAAAATATATCCATTCCAACTTTATTTGTAAAGCATTAAAAACAACCAAAGTGCTGTATCATGTAAATAACATGCAATAAAAATAAACATAACATACAAATAAAATCAATACCAATACAAAGTATCAGAAAGCCATCGAAAAAAGATGAGTTTTCAAACTAGACTTAAAAACGGGCAAAGAAGAAGCTTGTCTGATAGACAGCAGTAGATCATTCCACAATTTGGGAGCAGCAGCCGCAAAAGCTTGATCACCTCTAAGCTTGTGCTTTGTTCTGGGCACACTCAAAGGAAACTGATTAACTGACCTCAAAGAACACATAAGCATATACCAGTGAAGCAAATCAGACAAGTTAGAAGGATTCAACATACTTATTTGCCATTTATGCATAAACAGACAGTCTAGGCATATAGGAATTCTTGTGCAGCTCTCCTTTGGAGTCAGGTAAGGAGTCAAAAGCCAGAAAGAACACTTAGTCTTAAAATAAAAAGTTACATAAAGGTGACAATTAAAACCGCAATACTCAAAAATAGAGAAATAGTATTTCCCACAGTGAACTTCAAACATCGTACTTAGTAATTCACATGGTGGAGTTGGATATGTCATTACGCTTGATGAGGTAGTGAGGGGTTACTGCACATATTTCCTCACATTTTCGTATTTGCCATCGGTCTTACTGTGGCAGGGGAAAAGCTGTTGTAAAGTCTAGTTCTGGGTGTGATGATACTGTCCGCCCTGCTGTGCCTGAGGCTGTAGGTGCAGTTTTTGTGTCTGAGCAGAGCGTGAACTGGGTGGCGTGGATCCCTGAGTATGTTCTCTGCCCTTTTACGACAGCGCTGTGTTATACAGTGTGTCCATAGCAGGCAGTTCAGTCCCAATGATCCTCTCTGCAGTCTTTATGACCCTTTGAAGAGCCTTCCTCTCTACCTGTGTGGTGTTACCATACCAGACTGTGATGCCAGTAGTGAGGATGCTCTCTACCAGTCCTATATAAGCCTGGGTGAGAGGGCGACGGTTCAACTCAGCTTTTCTGAGCCGCCTGCTGCTGCTGGGATTTCTTCATTATGGTAGCTGTGTTCAGTGACCAGCTCAGGGCAGATGTCACCTTCAGGCCCAGGAACTTGTGGCTGTCCGGCCTCTTGTCATTCTCCTCTCCATAAAGAAGAATGTCATTCACCAAGCTTCTGTAAGCCCCCCAATGAGGCCCAGAGTGGTAGTGTTATCAGCATATTTAATGATGATGGCGTTATCATGGTTGGAGACACAGTTGTGGCTGTACAGGGTGAAGAGTTTGGGGCTGAGATAGCAACCCTGCGGTGAGCCTGTGCTGATTGTGAGCTCAGCAGACACCTGCCCTCCTATTCTGACAACTTGTGGTCTTTCAGTCAGGAAGTCCAAAATCCAGTTGCAGGTGGGAGTTGGGACACCGAGGTCTGTCATCTTCCCACTCAGCCTGCCCAGGTGAATGGTGTTGAATGCAGAACTGTAATCCAGGAAGAGCATACGTACTGCTGTTGTTCAGGTGTTTCAGGGTATGGAATAAAGCCAGAGCCATCGCATCGTCCACTGATCTGTTGGGGCGGTAAGCAAACTGGAGGGGTCTACAGTGTCCGGGACCATGTGGTTAACGTGTGTGAGGGCCAGTTTCTCTAAGCACTTCATGGTAACTGATGTGAGTGCCACTGGCCTGAAGTCATTCAGAGTAGATGCGTCTGATGCCTTGATAATTGATTTTTTTGAAAATGCGAGGAACTACTGCTTGTGTTAAAGACAGTTTGAAGATGTCTGTATACACACTAGCGAGTTGATCCCCACAGGCTCTCAACACTCTAGGGGGGACACCGTCTGATCCCGTCGCCTTCCAGTTTTTGGAAGTATGCTCTCTTTGCAGCTCTGATGGACTTCTGTAGCTCATACCGGGCTTTCCTTTACTCCGCTTGGTCCCCTGACTTAAAAGCCTCTCGTTTGTTCCTGATTTTCTGTTTTATATCACTATTAAACCAGGGTTTTAGGTTGGGGAAAACACGCACCGTTCTAGCTGGTACGCATATAGATGTAGTCACTCACACTCTCTGTATATTCATGGATGTCGTCTGTGGCCCCTTTTGAAGATGCTCCAGTCTGTGGCCTCTAGACAGCCTTGCAGGCTGGCTTGTGTACGGTCGTTCCAGGTGTTAACAGTTCTCACTGAGACTGGTTTCGCCTTGAGTCGTTTGGTGTAAGCAGGTTTTAGCCGGATTGCTAGGTGGTCAGATCTACCAAAATGAGGCTTAGGTTCAGCTGAGAAAGCGTTTCTGATGTTACTCTAACATTGGTCCAGTGTTTTGTTTCCTCTAGTAGGAAAGGTTACAAACTGATACAGTTTAGTCATGCTCTTCATGAGATTGCAGTGGTTAAATTCCCCCAGAATAATAAAAGCAGCATCAGGATATGTGTTTTCATGCTCATTAATCATTCTGTACAGTTAGTGCAGCTTCATCTTTGCCTGAGGGAGGTCTGTACACTATGCTCACAATTATACATTGCATCTCTCTAGGTAAATAAAATGGCCTCAGCTTTAGTGTTAAATATTGCACATCTTCAGAACAAAATTTAGAGATAATCTTAGTCTGTGCACCAGGACTGTTTGACGATGGTGGCAGTTCCTCCTCCGCGGGTCGCCGCCTTCAGCGGTGCTGCGATCCTGTCTGAACACAGAGTGACCATCCAGAGTTATACCCTCATCGGGAGTCTCTTTTCCCAGCCATTTTTAACAAAAACACAGCAGGGAGCAAGCAGTCCTGTATGTCCTTCTCCAAGGTAATCTGAGAATGGAGTTCATCCAGTTTATTATCCAGAGACTGGACATTTGCAAACAGTATAGGGGGGAGGGCTAGCCTGCCGCTGCTAACCAAGGGCCGTAGTCTCTGTTCACCCCCCCCCCCCTACCCCTTGTCCCCTTTGATC
>NW_018128161.1:385900-386249 GCF_001952655.1 Monopterus albus
TATACATGGAACCAATGCAAAGAAGCCAAAACTGGAGAAATGTGCTCAGATTTTACAATGGCACTGGTGTGTCTTCTCATTCTTTCGGCTGTTCCCGTTAGAGGTCGCCACAGCGAATCATCTGTTTCCACCTAATTCTATCCTCGGCGTCCTCTACCCTCCCCAATTAACTTCATCTTCATCTTCATCTCTTTTAGCGCATCCATATATCTCCTCTTTAGCCTTCCTCTTGACCTCTTGCCTGGCAGCTCCATCTCCAACATCCTTCTACCAATATAACCACTATCCCTCCTCTGCACATGTCCAAACCATCTCAATCTGGCCTCTCTGACCTTGTCCCCAAAACAGC
>NW_018128161.1:389490-400017 GCF_001952655.1 Monopterus albus
AAGTCTCTGGCTTGCACCCCCCCTGTGTGTGTGTGTGTATGTATGTATGTATGTATGTATATATATATATATATATATATACATATAAAGCTTACTTGAAATGTACATAAACAAGGCAAAACATTTTACAGAGATGTCAGTACTCTGTGCAACAAAACCAACAGTAATAGAGATGGTCACTAATTAAACACCTGTTGAACAAGATGAACACAACATGCGACATCTTCACCCTCTCCACGGTCAAACTGATTGGTCCTGTTCATTCTGCTAAGCCCACATGGTGATCCTTCTGCTGATTGTAACAAATTTTTCAAAACAGAAGCTGGTTTTATGTGATTAACGGCAGAGTCTGATGAGCTGTGTGTGTGCGAGACAGTGAGTTGGGTCCTTGTGAATGTGGAGGCTGAGACCAGCAGCTCCTCTGCAGCAGAGCAGGTGTGAATCCAGCAGAGAGGAAGCCACAGACCACAGTCAGTGTAAAGGACGAACATGTTCCCTCGTTAAATTAATTGTTTACATTGTCAACTGTGATGTTATGTGCTGCCAGACTGGCCTTTCCGGTTGGGGTTGTGAAATAACTTCATCCTGATAGAAGGCTGCACTCCTACAGAGTCTGAAAACCACTGTATTACAGTCTGTTATGTAGCAGGCTACAGTGCTGAAAAAAACTTGGCAGAAGGCATCTGGATGTAGTTTTAGGTAGAAGACATTTCACCTCTCATCCAAGAAGCTTCATCAGTTCTGCTTGACTGGTGTTGAGCAGGAGATATTTATCCTTCTGGGTGGTGTTTCAGTCCTTTGATGGCCAATAGCGTCCGTTAATGACCAAGTTGTTGGGGTCTGGTATCAGTGAGCGTCATTACCTGTCTTTGAACCCTTACCTGTCGACCGACGCCTATTGTCCTGCTGTGAATTAGGGTGCGCATGTTTGGGCAGAGATCTCAAAACAGGACTGTAGATGGATGACAAGTTGTGTCTTAGTCCACCACCCCTATTTAGTGAGGGGTGTTCTATTTTTACAAAAATAGCTTCCTTAACTCCTCTCTCAAAACAGCGATGTTCTCTGGAGAGGATCTGGATTTCACTGTCCTCAAAAGAATGTCCTTTGTCCTTCAGGTGGAGGTGGACTGCTGACTCTGGTCCTCTGGAGTTGGCCCACTGTTAACCACATAAAACCATGTGTTTGTGCAGCAGCTGTTTTGTTTCCCCAATGTACAGGCCATTACACTCCTGGCTACATTTAATTGCATGCACTACATCACTCCGGTTGTGTCTGGGTGTTTGTCTTTCGGATGGACCAGTCTTTTCTTCATCACTTTGACAGCCTCTGTGGTGGGGATGCACGTGAACAAGGATGTGACATCATATGAGATCATGGTCTCATCCTGGTCCAGCTGCAGTTGTCTGACTTTCTTGGCGAAATCCTGAGAGTTTATGTGGTGTTGTGTGTTTCCCACCAGAGGAACTAGAATGGAGGACCAGAGGCCTTTGTTTGGGTGTGACTGCAAAGTTTAATCCCTTGGCCAAGGCCTCTTTTTCTGTGTCTGAGTTCTCTGTCAGAGAGGGTCTTGACCCATTTGCCATTGTGTAATGGTTGTGGGATGTAATCCTCTTCTGTGACCCACATTTGCATAACCTCCTGTTATAATTGAATCACAGTCAGAAGGCAAATCTCAGGAAATAGAAACTCTCTAAAGTTTATGGTAAATCTAATTTTTGTAGTATAAACACTGGACTATTCTTAAGTACTGGTATCAATTCTCGGTATTGGCAAGGACTCAAATGTAAGTACTTGGTCTGAAAAAAGTGGTATTGGTGCATCCCTACCCTGAACTGTGGTAACACCTGACATCTGTATAACACCTGATGCACACCTGTCAATCACCTATCTAACACATCCATTTACAGCCATATTTGTGAATGTGTGTACTCGCTGTCATTGGCTGCTGACTCTGTGTCCTGCCATGTGATTGGATGTTGCAGGGCGTTACAGCTCAGAGAGTGATGTGTGGAGCTACGGGATCCTACTGTGGGAAACATTTAGTCTTGGGATGTGTCCTTATCCGGGGATGACGAATCAGCAGGCCCGAGAGCAGGTGGAGAAAGGTAAACTCCAAACTGCATCTTTAATAAAAATGATTTATGACAGAGTCAAACCTTATGAGATCAAAATTGTTTTGTTTTTTAACACTAAATTATGAAACATGTAATCTTCAAGGATCCATCATTAATGGTTCAGACTGAAGAGGACACAAAAATTTATCTGCTTGAATGTAGGACATTAAACGCAATTTAAAAAAAAAAAAATTTATTGGCAATGAACATTTTTTAACACATGGTTCACTTCAGAAATAAAAATGTAAAAATATTTTTAACTGAAAAGCAACAGATGCACTTAGATTTCTAATTTCATGTTTGTAGTGTCGAAGTTGCTGATAATGGTGAGACTGGTGAAATCATGTATGAAGTAATTTCCCAGACAACAGGGGGCACTGCGAAGAGGGGTTAGATTAATAGTAACCATGGACACCTCACATGAACTCCCCTTCTCTCCTCCTGGCTCCAGGTTACAGGATGGCGTGTCCTCAGCGTTGCCCTGATGACATGTACAAAGTGATGCAGCGCTGCTGGCAGTACAACCCCGAGGATCGACCAAAGTTCTCAGAGCTGCAGCAGGAGCTCGTTGCGGTCAAAAAGAAGTGATGACATCATCACAGTCTAGTCAACATCAAGAAGAGGTGATGACATCATCACACACCTAACCAAAGAAGTTTTTTTTTTGTTTGTTTTTTGTGAGGTGGGTGTGGTCAGCGGGTGAAGGCAGTGCAGTCATGGACTCGTTCAGAAACACGATGTAAAAAAGGTGCTAGAAGTTTGTTAAAAACACTAAAAGATGACCAGAAATGTGCTGCCATAAAACCTGATTTCTCGTCTCTTACACGTTTTTGTAACCTGAGCACAAACTGAGCATGTCCGTTATTCTTTCATTAAACACTACTGTTAGGTGGAAATGCTGTGCAGGTGTGAGCACGGTTGTAGCTACAAACACATGAAAATCAGGATTAAAGTCTTTGTAATAAAAACTGGACTGCGAGAACCTGTTGTTCAAACAGTAAGTTTTAAAATGCAATGGCAATAATGAAGCCGTGTACCAGCTGATAGCGTAGCATGAAGGTAGCAAGGTTTTTGCTCTGAAGACACTGACATGATGTTAAAATATGTAGAAGTTATGTTCAGATGTGGTTGGGTTACACTGAATCCTGCACAAGTACTGATGACTGTTAGCATGGTTTAAATACCAGATGCTAATTTCCAATTAAACCACAAAAAATGATTTTAAAAGAGCAGCACAGTGCAGTATGTAAGTTTCGAGACTCTCCTTTAACATCATCTTGACAAATCTCATATCAGATTGTTTCTCGCGTTTTAATAATTGGCGATGACCCGGTAACATGGTTAGATATGTAACTCAGCCAGTGACCGCTCTTGTTTCAGACTAAGCCAATCAATCAAGAGTTAGTGTGATCTTAGCTTCAAGTTCAACAGAAAAATGTCCAAAATCAGCTAAAACTCACTTGCTGTTAAAAGCCTCATACATTTTGCTACAACTTTATATTTCTATTTATTGTGAAAAGGGTGAGTTCCCAACATGTTCAGAACACCAACAAAGGTTCTTTGACTTGGTAAAACATTGGTAAAATTTATCACAAAATAAGCTTAAAAAATGTGAAGATGACACCAAGGTGCTGCAGTTGTGATGAAAAGGTGACATTGAGACATTAAGCCATGCCCCCACCTGTCATTACAGTAAATATGGAAACAGACACTAATAATAATTCTGCTAAGTCCACTCAGATGTTAGCACTAACTCATCTTTTGTTTTTGATTTTCTTTTTGTTTCTCAAAGTTTCCTGACATCAGAAAAATGCAAATTTAGACCTGAAACCTTTATTCAGAAAAATCACTATCACACAGACCACGCTCACCTCATTTTATTAGTTTGAGTGATTCCAAGAAATGTTTCTGACCAATCAGCGATTTGTATGTTGCCAGGTAAAAAAGTAAAACGTATGTTGAAATAGAGCAACCTGGAGAGAAAGAGGAAATAATTTAGCTTCAATTTTTTTTCTCCAAAGTTTTATCAATATGCATATTACTTTTTCTTCTTTTTTTTTTTTTAAGTAAAACATTGAAAATGATTCCAAAACATTTTTTTCTTAGGAATAAAATCAGAATTTACTGGGCATTTTCTAATCCTCTTGTTAATTTAAATCATGCAGAATCACTTGAAAATTTTTAAAACTGTGTTAAATTGATCAAGGGTCTTGATTGGTCAGTATCACTTCCTGGGTGGTGAGAGGGTGGAGCCTAAATTTTATGTCAGAGCTACTGACTGTTGCTGTAAATAAAGTAAAGATGTTTGTGTTTTCTTTTTGTTAAAACGTCTGAGTTTTTACAGTTGCTTCTGAACACTAATCTTATGTTTGTCTTTTATATTCTTTACGCTTTTTATAAAAATATTATTGTAGCCTTTATTAGGAAAATAAAACAGATCATATGAACACAGCTGACGTGTGACATCGTTTCAATGTTTTTGTGTGGCAAAAACAAGATATGAATCCATTTACACACTTAATTTTATGACATTTTGTAAAAATATTCTTGATGGAATACTCCGCCCCCCAAATAAAACTTTTTAACAAAAGGCCTTGTGCTCTCCATGCAACACTTCCAGTCAATCCAGGAAGCCTTAATGTGCCTTGAAAATGAGCAGTGACAGAGAAAAAGAAGGTGCTCTTCAGGTGCACTCAGGTGGAGTAGCCTGTCCATATGTCCCATTCTTGTGAGCATGATATCTCAGGAACAGCTTGAGGAAAGTGTCCACCTGGACTTCAGGATGAACTGATTAGATTTTGGTGATCAGTGTTAGAAATTAACCCAATTCTTTTGTTGGAAGCATGAGAAGTGAAGACAGGAGAGGACTGTTTAAAATCAACAAAGTTTACTGAAAGTCTGATCACAGGAAAGTCTTACAGCGCTGGATTCAGAGAGACAGAGCTTCCGCAGGAAAACCGACTTCTGAATCATGAATTACATTTTAACAATATATTTATCTTCTTGGGCTGCTCCACCCTGGACAGAGGTACTATACTCAACACGTCGTAATCCTATTGGTCATTTGGCGCGAGTAGGTCAACTTCTGTTAACTCCTGCTTGCTGAAATGTGATCAAAACAGGTGTGTGTGTGTTGTGATGTGATTTTCCAGGCAGCAACTGAACAATGGGTCATCTGTGCTGTAGACCCCCTATCTGTGTAATCCTATTACAGGACAAAGCAGGACCTCATGAATACAGACACTATGTCTACACAGAAGTTAAAGTAGTCAATTTCTACTTCAGTATCACTTGACTCTCATCAATACAATTGGAAGATATATATGCAAGGAAAATAAATATTAAAGTAACCAAAGCTCAGTAGTTCTGGACAATCATCAATACAGTTTTAACATGTATAAGCAAGGAAAGTAAAGGTATGAAAAGTAACTAAAAGACAATGAAGAACTAAAAAGTAAGTAAAGGGAACTAATGCTATGAAAAGTAGCTAAAGCTTATAAAGTAACTAGAGCCTATAAGAATCAAATCTTACAAGAGGTCACTGTGACCTCGTATCTGATCCCAGTCACATAAATTTGACTGGTTGGTGGAGGCATATGACACTGGAAGCTATAATTCTAGTTTTCCTGTTTTCTAGCAGCCTAGGGAAGTGAACAGTAGGATTAGTAATGTGAAATGAATTAGGGAATGCTACAGATAAATCTGTTTTTTGGATTGGAAACGTTATTAGGGAGATGGGTCTACAATACCACCTATATTGTAAAAATGTTGATTTATTACATTGATTCTTTCCATCTTTAACATTTAAATAAACATCACATGGAGAATTGCTATGGGTTTGAAGGATTTGTGATTTGGAACCACAGTGTTATAGACTATCTCAATAGATGAGTCAGTGATTCTTGGATGTATTTCATAGACCAGTTGGGCACAGCTTTAAACAGAGCACAGTCAACTGCTCCGGAAAACCAAAAACTAGGGAGTAGGCATGGTACATGTGTGGTGGTGCGTTACACAAACAGGTGCAACCAGTGTAAAATATCATTCAATTTAATTGATTAGACTAGATAAAACTGGGGTTTTAAAACTAATCTAGTTGGGACATATTTAAGATTGATGACATACTAAGGGAAATTTTTTATTTAACCTCAAAAAATAAAAGTGCAGCAGCACCAGAAAGATTTCAATTTGTTCATGTTAATGACGAATGTTCCACACAAACTGAAGTTAGTCACGGCGTTCCACAGGGCTCTGTGTTAGGTCCAGTTCTCTTCACTTTATACATGCTCTCTTTAGGCAATATTATCAGGAAGCACAACATAAATTTCCATTGCTATGCAGATGATACTCAGTTATATTTATCTATGAAGCCAAATGAATCAGGTCAGCTGGTCAAACTTCAAGCATGTCTTAAAGACATAAAGGCCTGGATGACCTGCAACTTCTTACTTCTAAACTCTGACAAAACTGAAGTTATTGTGCTTGGGCCTGAAAACCTTAGAAATCTGCTGTCTAATCATATAGTTACTCTAGATGACATAGCCCTTGCCTCCAGTACTACTGTGAGGAACCTGTGAGTCATCTTTGATCAGAATATGTCCTTTAAATCACACATAAACCAAGTCTCTAGAACTGCCTTCTTTCACCTGCACAATATTGCAAAAATCAGGAGCATCCTGTCTCAAAGTGATGCTGAAAAACTGGTCCATGCATTTGGCCTTTAGCTATCAAGCTCCTCTCCTATGGAACCAACTCCCAGTCTCAGTTCAGGAGGCGGACACCCTCTCTACCTTTAAGATTAGACTTAAGACTTTCCTTTTTGATAAATCTTATAGCTAGGGTGGTTCAGGTGACCCTGAGCCTTCCCTTAGTTATGCTGCTATAGGTCTAGACTGCTGAGGGGCCCCATGATGCTTTGTTTTTTTCCTCTCCTGTCCTTACCTCCCCATTCTCCCCATCCATCTATATGCCACCACTACCTGCCACTAACTATGTGTCTCCTCTCTCCCGTAGTGTGTCTTCTCTCTGTCTCCCTGTACCTTTCTCCAGGTAGCCCTGGCTCTGGAGCTCTACGTTTCTGACTAGCAGTCACCAGCCACATCAACCTGACCAGGACTCTTCCGTTAAAGGGAGTTTTTCCTCCCCACTGTCGCCAAGTGCTTGCTCAAGGGGGATTTGTTGGGTTTTCCCTATGTAATAATATTGATAACAGTAAGGTCTAGACCTTACTTCGTAAAGTGTCCTGAGATGACCTTTGTTGTGATTTGGCGCTATACAAATAAAATTTGATTTGATTTGAAAGAGAAGCTTGTTTCATAGTTATTTGCCAGCTAGAAGGGGAAACGAATGGTTAAAATGACTATGTAAATATTTGAGTACCACTTGTTGACACTGCCCCAACATAGAATGAAACTGATGTTAAATCATATTTGTAACCTGATAAGAGACAATGAAATATATTTTATATTAGTTTTATCCAAATTGCTGCTCCATTTTTTTTTCAAATGGAATAGGATTTTATTACTTTTCCTATTTGTTAGGATGTGAAATTAGTTATTTTTGGCTTGTGAAGGTTATATATAAATTGAATAACCATTTTTGATTTGTGTATTGAATTAATGACTTAACTTGTGCATGTTTTTCCATAACTTGCTTTAATCAGACTCCAGGAGGACTAGCCACCTTAAGTGGATGCTAACATGGTAGCCAGTAAACCAATAAACGTCTCCTCACAAATGTTTTGATATGAAAGACAGAATGAGTCACCATAAATATGCCATGATTGTTCTATGGTAGGACATTTTGCTGAACAGCACTCATGCAATGAGACTTTGAGGGTGGAAGGGATCAAAGTTATTGAACAAACCACCAGAAAAAAAAACTTTATTGGTTTTTTTTAAATTGATGCTTTAATATTGCCAGGTTTAAATGAAGAAACTGATCGTAAGCCCTTCTGTAGCAATCTTAGAATTATCCTCTCAGAGTGTGTTGTGTTTTCTGTCAGTGTGGTGGTTGCTGTGTAGCGCTGGTAGTTTTGTTGCTTCCAACTCGATTTGAAACAACAATATTTTACGAAATAAAAATGTTTTCACAATTTGATTATTTCAGAGTGGACCACTCTTTAAAATGACAAATTAATAAAGGCACAGATTTAAAAATTACTCCATGTTGATCAACTTTACCATTAATATTTTGTTTAAGCAACTAATGTATTTTGGTTTTGTGATATATTTCTGTTTCTCCTTTTGTCCGTTTTTATTTTTTTCTCTAATCAGGAATTTTTAATCCAATCCAAATATTTTTATTAGGGTTAAAATTGCAAACTTCCAAATAAAGTCGGCAGTGTGGCCGGCTTGGGGTGGGGCTTGTACCCAATTCGCTCATTGATGAGCTCCGCCCTTGTTGCTGCTGTGGAGGATGCTGAGGCCCCGCCCCTGATTATGTCGACGCCAATGACAGAAGCCCCGCCCACCCCACCTCCTGACTCTGTCTCTTCTCGCTGACGCTTCCTGGCCTAAAAAGAAACAAACAAAAAACTTGATCATTTTGGTTTTGTATTAACTCACAGAAATGTTCTCATGTAAAGTGAGATCTTTATTTTGAGTTTAAAAATTATTTTCTGCTCCAATCACTACAACAGCCCAGGGAATTCTCATGGGGAAGCTGTACCTGTTGACAACAATGACTGATACTGCAGCTACTGACATTACTGATTTTAAGGTAGTTGATAGAGTGCAGACTTAGACCTCAAGCTCCTTCTTGACGCTCTCAAACTCTTCTGTGTCGTCAATCTTCAGCTCCAGACGAGTCGGTTTCCTCCTCAACATTTTCTGATTCGGTTTCTTTTTATCATAGACACAAAAATATCAAACATCAGAGCCAACACAAATCAACTGCCACCAAGCTACACTGCTAATATAACTGTACAAAGCTGATGTGAACGGAAGTGAGAGGGACCAGCTGCAGGTGGTGGATCATGACCCAGATTTACGCAGTCGACCTGACTTTAGTGACTTTTTAAAAGCTATGTTATGCATTGGGGCAAACATTAAAACCAGGTTTTGGATCAACAATTTTACTAAACATTTTGTTGCAGTACTAACATTTTACTGTACCAGCCTTTACTATATCGCGTTTCTTTTTAACAGGTTTTATATTATTTTGGTTTTCTACTCATGTCCTGCTATTTTTGTAACGTTGTTTTTGCCCGAAAAGCGGATAAAATGAAAAGATTATTATACTTTCTTGGTATCACAGCTGTGGGCTGAACCTGTGTTACTTTTATCAACAGCCACTCGTTTGTGGTACTTTTTCATCATCATTAGTCTCTGTGGATATTATACAACAGATAATGTTCACTGCTGGTGAGTGTCATTACAGTGTTCAACGATTCAAGAATGTACCGTCTTACAACAATTATTTCTAAGATGGAGAGCACGACTCTGATCTTGTGCAACAATAAAAACTGATTAGATCGACAACACTGAAAGCACTGAGGCTGCAGGTGTCCGGGGGACAGATTATTGTGTTACACCGCTGTTTAGACTGAATTAATGCGGACTAATTTTTCAGAGCAGCTGATAGTTTTCGCACAAACTTTCTTTAGTAATTCTAAGATTAATCGGTGATTAATCTTAGAATTACTAAATGGAGCCGATCGGCTCCATTTAGTAATGTTATTGGTATCTAGTGTTCCGTTTGTGTTTCAGTCTGAACGCAAAGCTTACCGGATAACGTTGAACTAAACAGAAAGCAACGTTTCTCTCTGAGCTGTAAAGTACAATTTGAACAGTTGCTATGAACCTGTGTGGAGTTACCTGATGGGGAAATAAGACAGTTGTGGTATTTTATCTCCTCTCGTGATTATTTGCTGCTCTGTTGACCGGAAGAAGAAGCTTTGACCCGCGAACTGGTGACTTGTGTACATCCGGGTTACGACGTTCAGGGACGCCGCCGCTTCGTTTGTCTTTAGCGGTGAGTTTGTAAAAATGAACAAAGAAGTTAGGTTTTATAAAAGTCAGCCATTCACGGTGCTGTACTGTTGCTCGGCCTGGTTTAGCATCCTGTGTAGGAAACTTAGATAGCTAAGTCGAACTGGCCGATCAGACGCCCCTTTCGAGCAGCTCGTGTTGTTAGCAACGTTTTTCTTGAGGCATAAGGGAAGGCTCAGGGTCACCTGATCCACCATAACTATAAGCTTTATCAAAAAGGAACGTCTTAAGTCTAATCTTAAAGGTAGAGAGGGTGTCCGCCTCCCGAACTGAGACTGGGAGTTGGTTCCATAGGAGAGGAGCTTGATAGCTAAAGGCTCTGCCTCCCATTCTGCTTCTGTGGACTCTAGGAACCACAAGTAAACCTGCACTCTGAGAGCGAACTGCTCTGTTAGGATGATAAGGCTCTACGAGGTCTTTA
>NW_018128161.1:400114-402062 GCF_001952655.1 Monopterus albus
GTTTGGTTTCATTCATGTGTTCTCAAAGAATTACTTACCAAATTATTCTGTTTTGACAACAGCATATCACTTATTTCACAAAACTAGTGCACCATAATCAAACTAACTTTTTCAGCACAAACATTTCAGTTTGATTTGGTTTTCATCTTTAGTTTTATTTATCACTTTAAATATGAGAAATGTCTTTTTCTTAGGGTTGTTACTTTTCATTTTTTTGAAAATTTTAAATATTTTATGTTTTAATTTTTGTTTTATAATGTATATACTTTATGTATTTGTGTCACTGGTTTTCCCAGCAGCCTCTGGGGGGCAGCAGCAGCAGCAGTAGTAGAAGAAGAAGTGAATTAACATGTCAGATGAGGAGGATGCGGCTCCGGCCGTGAAGAGGACTCGTATTTTCTATGGGAGCTTGGAGGAGAAAGAGCGGGAGCGCCTGAGCTCTGAGATGGTGAGCAGTGTGGCAGCAGGAGGTGATGCGGTGAAGGCGGGGGTTGAGGCCGGAAACATCAACATCTCATCAGGTAAGTTCTAAATTACGGGCGTGTCTAAGTGTGTGTGATGCGTGAGTCAGACTGTTTCCCATGATGCCATGCAGGAGAGACTCTGGAGATGGAGGAGCGGGTCAGCGAGCGGCAGCAAGAAGCGCTCGCTGAGTTTGAGCGACGGCGGCGAGCGCGGCAGATCACCGTCTCCACTGATGATGCAGAGGTGAAGGCTGGCCTCCGGGCGCTGGGAGAGCCCATCACGTTATTCGGAGAGGGACCAGCTGATCGCCGGGAGAGGTGGGAAAAACAAAATCTGGTTTTGTTACTGAATAAGTTTTAAACAATGACACCGGAGACTATGTTTAAAAACTAGACAAAAATGGACCAAACAAACTGTTGACTGTATTTCATAATGAAAATCACTTTTTTTGGCCAAGTATGTTACACAGGCAAGGAGTTTGTCTGTGATACAGAACCAAGACGCCAACTCACACACACACACACACACACACACACACACACAGCCCCTACAGGGCACTGACCTGGCCGTCGGGAGCAACTTGGGGTTCAGTGTCTTGCCCAAAGACACTACGACATGTGGACTGGGGAGAATGGGAATCGAACTGCTGATTAGGGGATGTCTGCTCTACCTCCTGAGCTGCAGTCCCCCCAAATAAAAACTCAGAGTAGACTCGAAATTATGTTGCTGATGTATTAGTGCTGTGCTTTGTACCTTCGCTACCCCCTTTAGGCCGATTTAAAGATTGATCCGAGAGTAAACTCCCACAGTTACAGACTGACAAAGTGAAACTGTGAGTTGGTTTCCAGAGGAAAAAAACTCATTCAAAAGCCTAGTGAGATTTCAAACATCAGCCTTAGAGCAGTCTGTTCAAAAACATGTCATGTCTCTTTTTTCAGCTTTTAAGAACATTTCCATGAAATATTGTGAGTGAGTTCAGCACAGAGATGACTGAATGCTGTTTCAGACAGCAGACAGGAGAGGAGAGGAAAACAGAGCATCATAAGAGTATCAAGTGTCGTACGCAGGGAGGCTGCAGCACTATTGACAAGATAATTGACTTGTGTGGAAGTAAGGTTAAGGTGGTTGCCCTCCATTGTGTTGGCACATTTCACTCAAGTAAATAATGATGGAGCATTTTAATATATGCATATAAAAGTACTCGGCTATAAACAAGATGCAGTCTAGCACAGCTCTCAAACAAAACAAAACAAAAGAGCCCAGTGAACTTCTGTAATCGCCCTCAACATTAGCCCCCCTGTTGAAAAAACCTACCAGTGGCTGGACAAAGCTGGACTGAAAGACAGCACAGAGGCACTAATCCTGGCAGCACGAGAACAAGCTCTAAGTACAAGATCAATAGAGGCCGGGGTCTACCATACCAGACAGGACCCCAGGTGCAGGCTGTGCAAAGATGCCCCTGAGACAATCCAGCACATAACAG
>NW_018128161.1:402097-404392 GCF_001952655.1 Monopterus albus
AGATCCTGTGGGACTTCAAGATACAAACTGACAAACTGGTAATGGCCAACCAACCGGACATAGTAGTGGTGGACAAACAGAAGAAGAAGGCCGTAGTGATAGATGTAGCAATCCCAAGCGATAGCAACATCAGGAAGGAAGGAAGGAAGGAAGGAACACGAGAAGCTTGAGAAATACCAAGGGCTGAAAGAAGAGCTAGAAAAGATGTGGAAGGTGAAGGCACAAGTGGTCCCTGTGGTAATAGGAACAGTGGGGGCTGTGACCCCCAAACTGGGAGAGTGGCTCCAACAGATCCCAGGAACAACATCTGAGATCTCTGCCCAGAAGAGTGCAGTCCTAGGAACAGCTAAGATACTGCACAGGACCCTCAAGCTCCCAGGCCTCTGGTAGAGGACCTGAGCTTGAAGGAAGGAATACAAGACCGCTCCCAAGTGGGGGGCGAGTGGGGAAATTAATTTTTTTATTTATTTATTTTTTAAGGGTTAGGGGAGCAAGTGGGGAATTAGAATTTCAGTATATATATGTGTGTGTATGAAAATGTCCCACAGCTTTAATAAAGTTTTTGTGTGTGTGTGTTCAGACTTCGAAGTGTCCTGTCAGTGGTCGGTCCTGATGCTCTGAAGAAATCCAGGAAAGATGAAGAGAGAGCCAAGAGGTCACAGGATGAGGTGAGTACATACAGATACACAGGGAAGTGCATTATAAACACACACACCAAATTCAAATCAGACAATCTGACACTCCTGAAAAAAGAAGCCAAGTGGACCTTGAGTTCAATATTTTTGTATTGTTAAATATTCAACATGGTAACTTTATACCAAACAATAGCTCATTTTATCTCACCAACTCTGTTTCTGATTAAAACATTGGTCTATGAATTTGTGGAAGGGAAAACTAAATGTTCAAAGTGTTGGTATGTAACGGTAGAAACATGAGCAATCTAGCAAAACATCACATACAGGCAAAGAGATGCACAGTTTTCAAATGCCTAGCTCGTAGTTAATCTCTTGTTGCCCCCAGTATGTTGCTAGCAGCCTGGTGCGCACACAGAGTTAACTAAATTAAACAAACATGGGTTAATGTTTAAAATTAACCATTCGCTGATTGTTATGGCTGTTTTCATAAATTTATGGTCAGAGCATCATCTGAACTGTCGTTCAGAATTTCACAGTTTCAGCGCTGAGTGCACTAGTGGAGCTAGCGATTTGGGCGCTACATTGTGCTTTTACATCTCTTTAAAAAGGCAGTTGCTAACAACTGGCTAAGTGAAACTACAAAGGCCATCTGGGATATTAACCATCATCATGCTGAACATGGAGACTCATCTGTTCACTAGCCCGCCTTTATAGCCTCGTTGCGTTTAAACCTGAGCACTTGCAAACTGTTCTGACTGACGCAGCCATGACGACTAGCTAGATCAGGTCACACTTTGTAGAAGATGTAAGAGTGCTAAATAAAATTATAGTCATGGCCAAAAATATTGGCATCCCTGCATTTCTGTCGGGTAACGCACCACTTCTCCCAGAAAATTGTTGCAATGACAAATTCTCTGGTATTCTCATGCTTATTTTTTTGTTTGCACTGGAACAACGCAAAAAGCAGAGAAAAAAGCCAAATCTGGTCCAGTCCACACAGAACTCCAAATATGGACTGGATAGAATTACTGACACCCTCATTTTAATATTTGGCAGCCCACCCTTTGGACAAACGAACTTCCTGTCACCATCAGTGAGTTTCTTCCACCTCTCTACTGGAGTTTTGGACCACTCTTCTTCTTCCAGCTGCTCCAGGTCTCAGATTTGAAGGGTTCCGTCTCCCAACTGCTGCTCTGAGATCCCTCCGCAGGAGCTCTATGGGGTTTAGACCTGGACTCGTTGCTGGCCAAGTCAGAACTCTCCAGCTCACTGTGTGAAACCATTTCTGGTGCTTTGTGAAGTCTGCTTTGGGTCATTGTCCTGCTGTGCGACCCATGACCTCTGACAGATACCCAGCTTTCTGACACTGGACCCTACATTGCACCCCAGAGTTCATTGGTAGTCTTCAGATGTCATAATGCCACACACAGTCAGGACATCCAGAGACTGAAGCAGCAAAGTGGCCCCAAAACACCAGTGACCCCCCGCCATGTCTTGACTGTAGGGACCGTGTTTTCTTCTCTGAAGGCCTCATTTCACTTTCTGAGAACACTAGAACGATATGCTCGACCAAAAATGTCCATCTTAGTCTCATCTGTCCACAGGACATTCTTGCTGAGGGACTGTGGCTTCCTCAGGTCAGTGTTGGCAAACTCCAGGC
>NW_018128161.1:404545-405243 GCF_001952655.1 Monopterus albus
TGGACTTGGAGCCTTGAGACTGTCCAGGCTTTTCCATTACTGTGGTTCTGAGATCCTCAGACAGTTTTTGTTGATTGCTACAGTTGAGTTTCATTACAAATTAAAGGAGCATCACAGGCTGGAAATACAACTACATGTATCTCTGATGATTCTGAAAAGGTGTCAGTAATTCTGTCCAGTTTATGTTTGGAGTTCTGTGTGAAATGGATCAGATTTAGCTTTTTGCAATTTGTGATTTCACCAATTTTCCAGGAGAAGTGGTGCGTTATCTGACAGAAATGCAGCGTTGCCGGTAATTTTGGCCATGACTGTACAAGTTGTAAGCCATGGTGGTGATGCTGAAGTCATGGGCCTTTGGCCTAGTTAGTTTATAGCCTAACAATAAAACTTTTACATCTGGTGATTGTATTTTGGTTTCAAAAATTATAACATGGTGTTCAATTGTGAAGATTATATTGCTGAAGAAAACATACAAGTATCAAATCAAATCAAATTTTATTTGTATAGCGCCAAATCACAACAAAAGTCATCTCAGGACACTTTACAAAGTAAGGTCTAGACCTTACTGTTATCACTATTATTACATAGGGAAAACCCAACAAATCCCCCTTGAGCAAGCACTTGGCGACAGTGGGGAGGAAAAACTCCCTTTAATGGAAGAAACCTCCGACAGACCCCGGCTCTTGGTGGGCGGCCTT
>NW_018128161.1:405495-411771 GCF_001952655.1 Monopterus albus
GAAGAGAAACTCAGAGCATCATGGGGCCCCCCAGCAGCCTAGGCCTATAGCAGCATAGCTAAGGGAAGGCTCAGGGTCACCTGATCCAGCCCTATCATAAAGTTCTGTTTGTCACAGAGCTTTTTTTTCCCCCCTTAACCCAAAAATCTGTGAAAAAATCCCACTGGCTTTTAGTGGAGGGAGCCAGGGTACTGCTAACTCCCGGGTTGGCCTAAAGAAATATGAAATCCCTGTGTCACTTTTTAAAAGTCAAACTGAAACTCTTTCTGACCAATCACAGTGCCAGCAGACATGGTATCACGAAGGCTCCGCCTCCCTGAAGGATGCCCGGCTCTGGTTGGCCAAATACTCTCTGCCACGGTAAGTTGGCAACAAACTGACCAATTAAAATCATGTTTACTGGCCAGGTGTGTTGGACACGCAAGGAATTTGACTGTGGTTCAAGAAGAGGACTCTCTCTGTGCATCTGACAGCATACATTTCCCATCAGCCAGCAGCTTGGAGTTCAAGTCAGAGTCGGTTGTTGTATTTATGGTGTGTGTCACTTTATTAAGTTTAGATATTTTTCTCAGATGAGAATGTAACCATGCCACTATATGGTCAGTTTGTAAAAATTTTGTCTGATGGTAAATTCACTGTTTTCAAAGATGTGAGGTCTTCTCAGCAGCTAACAGCCTGGGCTTTCAGTTGGTGTTCATGGTCATCATCCTGTATAGAGCAGACTTTTATACTGGTTTTGACTCGAATGGCTCAGATTTTATATATGATTTAGTTCCCTGTGGAGAATAACTTTAAGAAGTAGAAGCAAATTGTGTTACGTACATACATGAGTTTGGACAACACTGTAAGTCAGTTCTTAGCAGCACTGCCCTCCTGCAGATATCACAGCTAAACGTCTTTTGATACTAGATTTAGGAATTATCAGCCACTCTTCCTGCAGATCACGTCATGATTTTGTTGAAGATCAAGTTTAGTATCAGAGTGTAAATCTGAATTTATTGTTGATTATTGAGTGTTCATTTTATAGGCAGTAGTGACTGAGGAGTGATTTCAGACACAGCCATAGGGTTCGGGTTGTAAAGAGAGAGGACAAATTTCACAGAAATCTGAAATATAAGAACAATCTAACTGGCTGCGACTTCAAGCTCCTGCTGTGATTGGTTGATCAGGGCAATGAGGCGTCTGGAGGCTGCACGTTCTCAGAGGGATGTTGCCGAGGCAACCAGGACGATCCGGCAACAAGAGCTGCACAAGAGCCTGAGGGTGAGATTACTTTTATTACTTTTTACCACTGGTTGTTGGTTTGTTCACAGCACAACTCAAAAAGTAATAAGTGGATTTTGCTGCATTGTTTTGGAGAGGCAGGGTACCACCCACGGAACAGTCCATTTGATTTTTGAGTATTGGAAACATCATTTGTTTTGTCCAGATGCTCATAAAACATTTATATAATAAAACAAGTAAAATGCTCATTTTGTTTGAGGGGTACAAGCCCTGTCAGCCTGATGTCTATCAGCCCTCTTCATCATCTTCTTCAGAACCTGAACAACTTCTGCAGCCAGATTGGGGATGATCGACCAATCAGCTTCTGCCACTTCAGCCCTGACTCTAAAATGCTGGCCACGGCCTCCTGGTAACACACCTAACCCTAACCCTTTAGATTAGATTCAACTGTATTGTTATTACACTTGTACAAGTACAGTTTAGCATCAGAAGCACAATAACAGCAGTGCAGAGTGAGCAGTATCTACAGTATATACAGTCAGTACTGATTTATCTATAGATATGTAGCATTAGCATATAGCTCATTACCATGAGAACAACTGGCACCAGAATTCGAATAAAGCATTAATGTCTCGAGCCACAGAAGGGTATTAGTCTTTAGATTACTGTTAACCTGTTCCTGTCATGGTGCAGCTAATGCTAATGTGCTGTCCTCCCCGACAGGAGTGGTCTGTGTAAGCTGTGGTCCGTCCCCGACTGCAACCTGATTCGTACACTGAGAGGTGGGCTGAGCTTTACACAATAACTTATTTTAATTATCCAAGGTTATATATTAGAATGTTACTGTATCTGTTTTATAAAAATTGGTCTTTTGTTGTAATAGTTTTATCATAATTCAAGTATAAGTGGCTTTTAATGGAGATACATGTTGCTAATTGAGTCAGCTTGCAGACTCTGGTGATGTTCTCACTACACTGCTGAACAGATCCAAGATCAAATGAGTAATCCTGGATTTTACTGTCAGCCCTGGTTATCTGGATTTTCAGTTCTTTGACCCCCACCTGCGCTGTGGATTAGAAATCCATTACCTGAGATAAGCGTGTGCTCTTCAGTAACTATGCATTTGTATATATTTCCCAGAAATTTCCCCACTGTGGGATCAATAAAGTACCTACTCTATATTTCCTGCATTTCCGCTGTGGAAGCACCCCATACTTCCCTTAACCATCACAGAGCATAGCCTCCGGGGTTGACGCCAACCGCCCTGCATTGTTTTTCCACAGTGTTTACTTTCTGTTGGTCTCGGTTTAGTTATAACTCTGCTACAGCAGAGAGGTGGAGAGATGGAGGTACAAAGACAAACTAAATGCATACGTATCCCATTTAAATCCTTTTGTGGCCACAACTGCTTGTCCATTGCTTTGATACGATGGTGTGATTTGTATAATCTGTGCATTATGTTCAGAGCAAGTACAGCACAACCTGGGCTCAGCACAAACTGGTGTCACTGCCATGTCTTACCCTGAACCCTGCTGACATTATTTTTACAATTTGTCTCTACAGCTTTGTCTCAATATTCAAGTGAAAAGCCAAAAGTCTGGCAACACTTGCAGGGTTCGGAGTAACGTTAATGCATAGGTAAAAGACCAAGGTGTTTTGGCACTAAGCCTTCATCAGGGATCTGTCAAACACACAAGAAGTTCCATAAATTGGACAGAAGTACAGAAATTTTTTTTCAGAAACGGCAAACACACAAACTCATACATGTGGGCCAATAAAAAAACGTGCACATTAATAAATTAAGTTTATGGTCATAAATCACATTCAAGACAAAAGGTCGCCCATGAGCACAAAAAAAACAAACCCCACTACAAGAGCTCATTGATTGATTGAAAAAGCTTCATTCATACCTCCTGGAGATTAATTTCCAAAGTCAAAAATCCAGAATGCTTCTCTTTAAAAAAAAAAAAAAAAAAAGTGTGTGTTGTGATGTTTCTGCTTGAGAAAAGTTCGACCTCCATTTTATTTGTTTTTGAAGATTTTAAATTGCAGTTTTGCTGTTCATACTTTAATTATGCCCTTGATGAAATTGACTTTCTTGATATACATGCGTCAGCAAAGATGGTTCTTTCCTCTTCCCTCTGTGTAAGACCCACACATCACAACACATTCATGCTCAAATGTTCCATCCCGCTTCGCTTAAAAAAAGTTTACCTGTGTGTCAGCTCATTAGATTGAAAAGGATATGTGTTGTCTCTGAATAGAGTAAAAGCAAACAAGACGTCTTGTCAAAGTTGAGAGAAAGTAATGATTGAGAACATTGGCTTGTAAATACAGTAAACAAAGTGGACGCAAAAAGTCATGAACTTAGTTGCAAACTCAAATTTAAGACCACACCACATCTTGTTTACTGTACCACATATACCCATAAAACAAAAAACACATCCCTAGCCAATATAAAAAACTGCAGGTTGTGAGAAGCCTCACGCCAGTGCACGGCTCCTCTTCGTCTTCCCTTAATATGAGGTGCTAACAGTCCATCGCAGTAAATTATTCCCTGCAGACTGAACGGGTTGGGATGGGCCACAGGGTCCTGTCAGTCTCCCGGGCCTAGTTTCTCTAAACTCATATCCGATTATAATCGCTCCAGTGTCAGGGAATCACTTCCTACTCAGAGACTCTGAGAGTTTCTGTTGTTTACATTGAATAAGCCTGAAAACTATCCTGCTCCCGATTAGGTTTGAGATTATGGACATGTTGCTATGACAACAAGTCCTACCAGACTTTGGAAGAACAACAGATCTGGGGTCATGTGAAACTGTTGACAAAGTTATGGACTAACCTGTGAATCAATTTACAAAGAGCAGGCCCCTTTAATGGAAAATCATCATCAGACAGTTCTCTATATAAATGATGCTAAATGTAGAAGGTTTCTGGTTTAATAAGGATTTTGCCAATTTAACTTGAACATGTCCTTTATAACTGAGACTCTGCCCTTGCTTTGTGATTGGTTGAAGGACACAACACCAATGTGGGCGCGGTTGTGTTCCGCCCACAGGTCGGTCTCTCTCTCGACCAGTCAGATGTCAGTTTGGCGTCGTGTGCTGCCGACGGGTCTGTCAAGTTATGGAACCTAGAGAGGTAGGACACAAGCAAGCAAGTAGACAAGGGCATAAGGACCCAAAGAACTGAAAAATAATAAATTGTTCCCCCCCCTTTAATGAATATATATTGTCTGTGGTTACCATAGTGATGAACCAGTGGCGGACATTGAGGGTCACAGTGAGCGTGTGTCCCGGGTGTCATGGCATCCTTCTGGGAGGTTCCTGGGAACAACTTGGTAAGATGGTTTTATGCTGTCAGCATCAGAGTGTTTCTGTCCACTAGTACACACACACACAGTATTAATACAGCATATGTGTACCTGTCTGTAGTTACGATAACTCATGGCGTCTGTGGGACCTGGAGGTTCAGGAGGAAATCCTCCATCAGGAAGGTCACAGTAAAGGAGTCCATGACCTGCACTTTCACCCTGATGGATCCCTGGCTGCTACTGGGTACTCTGTACTACACTGTGGTTTTGCAGTATCTGACAGTAGTACTAGTACTACTGTAACATGTTTGAATGTATTTCTCTGTCTATGCTTATGCTTTATTTTTATTCCTATAATTGGAGTCTAATCAAACTAATTTAATTAAATTCTTTTTCTCTGTCACCCTGCTTCCTGACTGGACCAATCATCTCTTTGTCACCCCGCCCCTTGGACTATCATCCAATCAGGGGACTGGATGCGTTTGGCAGGGTATGGGACCTGCGGACGGGACGTTGCGTTGTCTTCCTGGAGGGACACCTCAAGGAGATTTACAGCCTACACTTCTCCCCCAATGGGTCAGCAAATCAGAGTAGAGCTAAAAACGGAGCAAGTGAGCAATGTAAAAAAAACAGCCAGTCAGTGAGCAGAATAACCAAACGGCCAATGAGAGATGAGCAGGTTGAAAGAAAAATAGAGATGAAAAACTTAAACAGAATTTAATATTTTCAGAAACAAAATCAAATAAAATATTTTAAAATGGTTCTTACTTTTTTGTATTTTTCCCCATTTCTGACAGAAAATCCCACAAAAAGGATAAATCTTAAGTGTTCCTCGCTTTACCAAGATTCTTTTAATTTTTTCATATAAGCAAATGATTCAGTTTGAACAGGAAAATAAAATTAACATTATATTTCATTTGATATAACAAGATGATTCTGAATGTTCTACATATTAAATTTTGTTTTTCTCTGTTCTTAGGTATCACCTGGCAACAGGAAGTGGTGATAACACCTGCAAGGTTTGGGAGCTGCGAAACAGGAAATGTCTGTACACAGTCCCTGCCCACCAGAACCTGCTGTCGGCTGTCCGCTTCCAACGTAAATGCACACCTTTATTTTTCAAACATAAACACACTCTTATTTTCCAACATTTACAGTGCCTTGCGAAAGTATTCGGCCCCCTTGAACTTTGCGACCTTTTGCCACATTTCAGGCTTCAAACATAAAGATATAAAACTGTAATTTTTTGTGAAGAATCAACAACAAGTGGGACACAATCATGAAGTGGAACGAAATTTATTGGATATTTCAAACTTTTCTAACAAATAAAAAACTGAAAAATTGGGCGTGCAAAATTATTCAAATCCACATAAGGGATGACGGCAACATTCATAGATCCTGGAATGCACAATGAGGGGCAATGTTCATTCCTATTACAGAGGCCCACTGAAATTTTTTTGAGGAAAAGCTGTGTTAGACTGCATATTGTTTATAGTAAAGTATTTTTATATACAAATATAAAAATGAAAATGTTTCTGGAGTGGGACTTTAATTAATTATAGAAGTTGTGCAGAAGCTGCCCATAGCTCTACACAGTGATCCATGTGTGTACTGTATGTGTTTCTATGCTGCTCCAAATGAGTCTGTTCTGGTTCAACTTGTCTTATTAAATGAGCTTAAAAATAAAGTGACACCTTAGTTATAAAACACTGAGCAGGCTGTAACACACAAGAGTGTGT
>NW_018128161.1:412537-413044 GCF_001952655.1 Monopterus albus
TGTTTGAAGCCTGAAATGTGGCAAAAGGTCGCAAAGTTCAAGGGGGCCGAATACTTTCGCAAGGCACTGTATATTGTTTAACTAGATTATTCATGCACATGGGCACATCATCAGTGATAGTACCTGGGGATCTTTCAACTTCAGCACAGAGATGACTGAACGCTGTTTCAGACATCAGACATGAGGAGAGGAAAGCAGAGCATCATAGGAGCATCGAGTGTCGTACGCAGGGAGGCTGCAGCACTATTGACAAGATAATCGACTCAGATCCTCTACCAGAGGCCTGGGAGCTTGAGGGTCCTGCGCAGTATCTTAGCTGTTCCTAGGACTGCACTCTTCTGGACAGAGATCTCAGACGTTGTTCCTGGGATCTGTTGGAGCCACTCTCCCAGTTTGGGGGTCACAGCCCCCAATGCTCCTATTACCATGGGGACCACTTGTGCCTTCACCTTCCACATCTTTTCTAGCTCTTCTTTCAGCCCTTGGTATTTCTCAAGCTTCTTGTGT
>NW_018128161.1:413066-417361 GCF_001952655.1 Monopterus albus
ATTGCTACATCTATCACTACGGCCTTCTTCTTCTGTTTGTCCACCACTACTATGTCCGGTTGGTTGGCCATTACCAGTTTGTCAGTTTGTATCTTGAAGTCCCACAGGATCTTAGCTTGGTCATTCTGAACCACCTTTGGAGGTGTGTCCCATTTTGACTTTGGGACTTCCAGCCTGTACTCGGCACAGATGTTTCTGTACACTATGCCAGCCACTCGGTTATGGTGTTCCATGTATGCCCTGCCTGCTAGCATCTTGCACGCCGCTGTTATGTGCTGGATTGTCTCAGGGGCATCTTTGCACAGCCTGCACCTGGGGTCCTGTCTGGTATGGTAGACCCCTGTCTCTATTGAGCTTGTACTTAGAGCTTGTTCTTGTGCTGCCATGATTAGTGCCTCTGTGCTGTCTTTCAGTCCAGCTTTGGACTTTTCAGCTTAGGATTTTTTGAATATCAGCCACTTCTACTATTTGACGGTGGTACATACCGTGCAGAGATTTGTTCTTCCAAGAGGGTTCCTGCTCTTTTTGGGCGCCGACTGTGGTGCGATGGGTAGAGCAGTCCTCTCCCAACCACAAGGTTGGAGGTTCGAGTCTCTGTGCCGGCAGTCCACGTGTCGAAGTGTCCCCCAAGGGTTAACGCCATCGGTTGAGTTGGCGCCGCAGATGGCTGCCATTGGTTCTGTACCAGAAACAAATTCCTTGTGTGTGTAACATACTTGGCCGTATAATTCATTCATTCTTCTTCTTCTTTTTCCTTCCCTTGTTCCTCTGGTTTCTGCTGCCTGAGGTGTTCACTAAGCAGTCATCGCTCGGGCCCATCTTCCTGATGTATTCATGGATCTTTGTTGTTTCATCCTGGATAGTGGCTCTGATGCTCACTAATCCTCGGCCTCCTTCCTTCCGCTTAGTGTACAGCCTCAGGGTGCTGGACTTGGGGTGAAACCCGCCGTGCATTGTAAGGAGCTTCCTTGTCTTGATGTAAGTGGCCTCTGTCTCCTCCTTTGGCCAGCTTATTATGCCAGCGGGGTACCTGATGACCGGCAGGGCGTAGGAGTTAATCGCCAGCCTTGGTGATGATGATGTAGACAGACTTGTCTTTCTGGAAAAGAAAAAACTGTAATTGTGTTACTTAGAAATTATGTTTACAACAGTTTTATGTTTACTTGCACTGCACGTTTACTCTAATTTACCTTCTTTTGTCACAACTTTTAGTTTTCAATTAATTTTAGTAAGTTGTCTTAATTTTTAAACTAATGGACCCTCAAATTTTTGTGGCTTCATACTTGGGATACTCTTTGAAAGCTGGCAGCATTAACAGTTTATATATCGACAAATATATCGTTATCGATCAATATGGGGAAAAAAATGATCAAGATTACATTTTTGCCATGTCGCCCAGCCCTAAGTTCACCTGAGCATTGCAGCGGTCTTAGGCCCGCCTCAAATGCTCTTATTGGTTGAGACACGTGATGACGCCCATCTCAAGCCAGTACTGATCAACATCCCACCCCTCCTGTGACCCATGGTTTGTCTGTATGTGTATTCGGAGCCAGTGAGCAACAGACTTTCAAAATAATAATAATAAAAATAAACTGCGTTAATGCGCGATAAAATAGTTGCCGGCGTTAATGAAGTATTATTACATTAACGCGAAACTAACACGTTAACTTGCCTATCACTAATTTTTTAATTTTATTTCTGTCGTGGCTCGAGTGTGGTGCCAACTAAATTAATTCAGACAAACAATCCCAATTTACAAGATCATTTAATATTACAATTATTCTGAATATAGTAGTATTTAAACACATAATCGTGTAGGTAGGGAAACGGATAACAGAGAACAGAGACTCTCCTCCTGCAATGTGATAGATAAAGCATAAGAAGATTGTCAGAGCGCCAGTCAGTCAATCCGTTTGATGCCGGTCCCGAGTCAGTTCCCCTGTCAACCCCCAGTCCGTTGTCGTTTCGCCCCGGCCCTCCGAGGCCGGGCTTGTGGTACACTGTTCACGGTAGCATGGTCATCCTCTCTCTCTCTTCTTCTGCTCTAACCCAGCCTTTATCTGCTCATACTCACACAGCCCTGCATGGCCGGAGCCATGAAGACGCGGTCCCATGCCAGCTACCCACACACATCTTCTTCCGAGCATTGTCTAAACTGTCCAGTACCTGAACTTCTGGGTCGCATTGACCTAGCGCACATTTCCTTTTTCTAAATCTGAACAGAGCACACGAACAGTTCACGTAAGGCTACAGCTACAATGTATCCATTCCCTATCTGAGGAGGAAGTCACTCAGGATGTTGACCAATAGGCTAAATAAGGGGGACACAGCCCAAGATATTCCTGCTTGAGCAAGAGAAGAGAAACGGATCAAGCTTCCGTACACACTTAGCTCAGCCTTACATCCTTACACAACTAACACAAATAATATCTATATGAACTATATACTGTTCTATTATATATCACCTCTGGAGCCTTGTTTTATTGCTAACCACTACATTTCATTTCTTTATTACAGACAAAAAGTGTGTGTGTGTGTGTAATATTTTGTTTTCTGAGCTTCCTGTTATTGTCTGTGACCTCATTTCTTGTTTGTTTATAGCCACAGATGGTCACTTCCTGTTGACCGGAGCATATGATAACACAGCAAAGGTTTGGAGTCACCCCGGTTGGACACCACTGAAGACGCTTGCTGGACATGAGGGGAAGGTACAAACACTGTGTCTAATTGGTCTGTTCAGTTGCTGCTGCTGATTGGTGGAGACGGTTTGGGTGCATTAATGTGTCACACCGTTTTTCATTTCCAGGTGATGGGTGTGGATGTGTCACCTGACGGGAAACTGATTGCCACCTGCTCCTATGACCGAACCTTCAAGCTCTGGTTGTCTGAGTGATGTCATCAGTGTCATTAGTCAGAAGTCTTTTAATTTTTTCCCTTAAAAGTGAAAAAAGTCTCTGTTTGTGGTTTCTTTTTAAATACAATAAAATGTACATTGTTGAATTTGATCTATTTTAAAATAAAACAAAATGCATTATTGCATTTAACTGTGTGAGATTATGAGCTCCAGCAGTGGTAAGAACACAGAGCAGGAAAAACCCGGTGGCACTGAAATGCTAATGCAGCAGGTTGAAATACCATACCATACCAACTTTATTTATAAAGCACTAAAAACAACCAGAGTGGACCAAAGTGCTGTACATTGCAATAAAACAATATAAATTATAAACCACAAACAACAATATAAAATATAATCAATCAAATGACTAAAATCAACACAAAAATATCAAAATGCCAGGGAAAATAAATGAGTTTTTAAAAGAGACTTAAAAACAGACAGGGTAGAGGCTTGTCTAATGGACAGTGGTAAATCATTCCAGAGTTTAGGACCAGCAACTGCGAAGGCTCGATCGCCTCTAAGCTTACGCTTTGTTCTTGGGACACTCAAGAGAAACTGATTTGCTGACCTCAGAGAGCGTGTGGGTGTATGCCAATGAAGCAAATCAGTTAAGTAGGATGGTGCAGAGCCATGAAGGGATTTAAAAACAAAGAGTAAAATTTTGTAATGGACCCGAAAATGGACAGGTAACCAGTGTAGGGAGGCCAAAACTGGAGAGATATGCGACGAGGGAGCGTCTGCCAGAGGTATAAATAAGGAGGAAGGTAATCATTGGGATGCACCTCAACTGTGCGCACAGACAAATGAGTCGCTAATTACCGAATGCAACACAGCTGAGGTGCAGAGCCCACAGGTCGAGAGAGCTGAAAGAAAGGAAGGAAGAGAAAGGCGGAAGAGAGGCAGGTTGCGCCGAGCAGACCTGACATCAGAGGCTTCATGTCAGTTGTGCTCAGACTACACTGTGCTCCCTCTTCCTGTGATGTGTATCTAACTCAGTCCTCCTCCCCTGACAGACCATTTCTCTCCCCATGAATAAGTCTGACAGTCCTTGGTGTTGTTTGTGGCTCCTCCTCATCAAACCTCAAATACATCCTTGCTCCTCACAGAGGAATTACAAAGGCAGACAAAATAAGAATGTGAAAGAAAAGAAAGCCACAGATGTCAACTCTCAATTTATAGTGGAACTTCATTACACACATTTTGCCACCACCCACATAGAAGAGCAAAACAGCAGATTAATAGGATGAAACATTACATATAGTTGAAGTTCCAGTTGCTTCCTGAGTTTATCTGCTGGCAGAATAAATAACATGAGTTTCCACTTCTCTGTCAGATGCAGCTCTCCTGCTTTTTATTGTCTTTGGAAGGAACCTCAGTGCTGCAGGGTTCATGTCATCAG
>NW_018128161.1:419707-424383 GCF_001952655.1 Monopterus albus
TAAGTATCTGAAGTGACACTTGTAGTTTGTCCTTTTTCCACTTGCGCTCAGCCCTGCGACACTCACGCCTGGCAGCACGGGACTCTTCATTTAACCAGGGCTCAAGCCTAGTCTTGGGGCGCCTGGTCTTCAATGGTGCCACCGCATCGATGGCGGCCTGACAGGTAGAGTGAAGGTGTAATGCGAGCTCTTCTGTATCCGTAGAATCAGGAATAATGAGGTTTCCATTAATAAAGTCAGAGAATTGGACACTAAGGTGCTGTTTACACAGATACAGTTTCACCCGATAACACTTTTTTGCCATTTTGGCTTTTCGTTTACACAGCAACAGTGTTTTTGGGCTATGAAAAAGCAAAAGTTTGAAATTGGGTTCCAGAGTGGAAAAGTTTGATAACAACACTGTGTTAGCATGCATTTGTTTCCCCTGACAAGAGTGACCTCTTGGGCATGCCCATTAGGGTTTATGTACATAGCAGTGCATTGACTAAAACATTTGTGTGCAGGCATTAAAAGATACCACCAACTACTGGCCTGGCAGGCACACTACATTGTTTTTCCAGAGCTGTGTAAGTGGAGATTGTTTTGAAGGCGTCATGTAAATGCTGATCGTAATCACCACCACCTCTCCTCTCTGATGGCTGACACAAAAGTAATTAAGATGAAATAGATTCTGGTATTTGGAACAGGTTATGAGCATATATTCAGATGTGAAATTGAATGGGAGGAAAAAGCTTTTAAAAAACCCCAGGTAAAACAAAGTGAACACCCAGATATAAAATCATCTTCTTGTGCAAAAAGTGATAGACAAAATATTCAGACTAAAATGAAGTCTCCTCTGATAAGTTTGTTTTTAAAACTTTTGTTTCACATCTACATGAAATATTTGTACTTTTACTGAGCATACTGTAAACAGGTGTGTACTTTTAGGTCTACTACTTTGACTATAACTGAGAATGTTCATGTACTTTCTGTAACTAGAGAAATGCATTTCGAAAATGCGTGTGGATGCTTGCTGAAGGATCGCCCTGAAAATGCTAAACATTTTGACACCTGAAAGGTATATCTACCTGAAAGTATGCTGAAGTAGAAGTTTCCCATTCATTTGAATGGGGGAAGATTTTCAAAATAAAGCTGAATATTTAAAATATATGAAGTTTAGAAAACTTCTGAATAGTAGTATGAATGTCCTTGAAGAGCGGAACATTTTGATAGCTGAAAGTATGCTGAAGTAGAAGTTTCCCATTCATTTGAATGGGGGAAGATTTTCAAAATAAAGCTGAATATTTAAAATATATGAAGTTTAGAAAACTTCTGAATAGTAGTATGAATGTCCTTGAAGAGCGGAACATTTTGATAGCTGAAAGTATGCTGAAGTAGAAGTTTCCCATTCATTTGAATGGGGGAAGATTTTCAAAATAAAGCTGAATATTTAAAATATATGAAGTTTAGAAAACTTCTGAATAGTAGTATGAATGTCCTTGAAGAGCGGAACATTTTGATAGCTGAAAGTATGCTGAAGTAGAAGTTTCCCATTCATTTGAATGGGGGAAGATTTTCAAAATAAAGCTGAATATTTAAAATATATGAAGTTTAGAAAACTTCTGAATAGTAGTATGAATGTCCTTGAAGAGCGGAACATTTTGATAGCTGAAAGTATGCTGAAGTAGAAGTTTCCCATTCATTTGAATGGGGGAAGATTTTCAAAATAAAGCTGAATATTTAAAATATATGAAGTTTAGAAAACTTCTGAATAGTAGTATGAATGTCCTTGAAGAGCGGAACATTTTGATAGCTGAAAGTATGCTGAAGTAGAAGTTTCCCATTCATTTGAATGGGGGAAGATTTTCAAAATAAAGCTGAATATTTAAAATATATGAAGTTTAGAAAACTTCTGAATAGTAGTATGAATGTCCTTGAAGAGCGGAACATTTTGATAGCTGAAATAGCTGAAAGTATGCTTAAGTAGAAGTTTCCCATTCATTTGGATTATGGATGCTGACTCAGCATCCATGCAATAATAAAGAACAGGATAACAATAGTATGGATGCTTGTCAGGATCCATACAATAATAATAAATAACTGGATAAAATAGTATGGATGCTGAATCAGCATCCATACAATAAAGAATAGGATAACATAGTGTGGTTGCTTCGCATCCACACAATAAATAAGAGGAAAACATATTGTGCTTTACAGCATCCACACAATTACACGAGGCTGAGAATAGACTACTTTAAACGCAGGTCTTTTATTTGTAGTGCAGTATTTGTGTATGGTGGTACTTTTACTACAGTAAAGGATCAGAGTTCACGCACTGCATGCTGTAGCAATGTAGCAGGATATTCGTACACGGCGGTACTCCTACAGAGACAAGATGGCGGACCGCAGCAACGCCACTTTCTCTGCACAAAAAAGGCCGAGTTGAAACTTCTCCCGGACTTGGTTGAAGTCTGCTCCTCTCTCTCCGATCGGAGATATGAATGGCCTCCGCCACCTGTAACGACTCGTTTCCCGGCGGGGTGTGTTTCCCCGGTGATGTTTTCGTGAACCCGCAGCATCTGACTCAGACTTTGGTCGTTTTCTCCAAACCGGGAAGGTAAGCTGATCTGAGATTAGTTTAGCTACATGCTAACATTAACAGTTTGTTTTGGTTGAGTGTCGGCGATTATACCGGATCCTGAACAGCTCGGTGACCACTACCGGGTTTAAAGGGACCGGTACAAAGAACAGAGGGTTCAGTGGGTTCAGATAAAACGGGAAGTTCTGGATTTATTCTGGGAAACACGGTAAAGCAGCACGTCAGTTTTAGCTAGCGGTTAGCTGTTAGAGCAGCAGCTATTGTCATAGAAGAGTCACAGATACACAGTTACTGTGTTTATCACTACTACTGTGAGTTACTTTTCATACTCTTTATTGTAACTGTATTGGTGACACAGTACTGCAACTGTGCATTAGCGTTACTGCAGTACTGCTCATAATCTATACTGTAACAATACAATGGCGTAATACTGCAAAACTACTAATAACTAACGCTAATAATGAAGACTGGATTTTACTACCAGTACTATTTGACACTAACGTTACACCAGATGTTACTGGCACTTTAAATGCTGCAATTAGAAATTCTTACTTTATTGTAGCTACTATGTATGCTAAACAGTAAACGCTACTTACTGTGGAGTTTTACTGCCAGTGCTAATGAGACTAAGTCTGCTTGTACTTCAGGAATACAGTTTTTATGTGTGATGATATGGATCACACTAAAATAACCAGTAATGATTATAAGTACTTGTTTGAGTACTGCCAGTGCTGCCACTGCTTTTACTAATACAATTCGGCAGTACTTGTAACACCTGTACCTGTAATGTACAGAATACTTGTGGTACTACAGATGGCTGACTGTGTAAATCAACTTAATGCAGATGGCTGCTGTTCCTCAGGAATTGTATTTTAGAACGAACATTAACAGGCTTGAGACGATGAAGGCCGCCCACCAGGAGCCGGGGTCTGTCACAGCTTTCCTTTGTTAAAGGGAGTTCTGCCTCCCCACTGTCGCCAAATGCTGCTCAGGGTGTTTGTTGGGTTTTACTCTATTTAACATGCCTTAGGATGTTTTTTGTTTTGATTTGGTACCACACAAATAATTGAATTGAATGACGTTTGGCTGACAGAGCTGACTGTGTCCACATGAACTCAGTGACTGTGGTGTGGGGCAACTATGGTTCCGTGGGTAGAGCGGAGGGTTGGAGGTTCGAATCTTGGTGCCTGCAGTCCACGTGTCAAAGTGTCCTTGGGCAAGACACTGAACTGAAGTTCAACTAAAACTGAAGTTTCCCCTGATGGTTAGAGCCATTGGTTGAGTTAGCGCCACAGATGTCTGCCTCGGTTCTGTACCGGAAACAAATTCCTTGTGTGTGTGTGTGTGTGTGTGTGTGTGTAACATACTTGGCCAAATAAAGGTGATTATTATTATGAACTGAACATTAATTTGTTTAGATAAAAATGAATAATGTCGGCCATCTGCTTCTACATAAATGAAGGTTGGTGCACAGATGTCACAGTGCTACAGAGGACATGTACTGCAGACCTAGAGACTCTTGTTATCAACTGCAAACCCTTTTACTCTCCCCGTGAATTCAACAGTTTCATGCTAATGGGAGTGTACATAACACCGCAGGCTAACGCTAGCGCTATGGCTCCTAGCAGAACTCATAACTAGCCTGGAGCTAGAACATCCTGACTCTCCACTCATTGTTCTAAGGGACTTTAACAGAGAAAATCTAACCCATGAACTGCCAAAATACAGACAGCACGTCACCTGTCCGACCAGGGACAAAGTCACACTGGACCACTGCTACACAACAATAAAAGATGCCTATCACTCTGTCCCCCGCGCATCCCTTGGACTCTCAGATTACTGTATGGCCCATCTTATTCCAACAGAAACTTAAAGCTGTGAAGCCTGTAGTCATAACAGTGAAGAGCTGGACCGAGGAGGCCAAGTCAGAGCTACAGACCTGCTTTGACTGCACAGACTGGAGTGTATTTGAGACTGCAGCTACAGACCTGGATGAACTCACTGACACTGTGACATCTTATGGCAGCTTTTGTGAGGATGTGTGTGTGCCCAAAAAGACCTTCTGCACATACAACAACAACAACAACAACAACAACAA
>NW_018128161.1:425561-439378 GCF_001952655.1 Monopterus albus
AGTTTCTTCCCCCAGGCTGTCGCTCTGATGAACACTTAACCAATGACCATATGACTGGACAATAACCCTCAGTGCAATACCTGTGTGTGTGTGTGTGTGTGTGTGTGTGTGTGTGTGTGTGTGTGTGTGTGTGTGTGTGTGTGTGTGTGTATATATACATTGTACAGATTATACAGACTCGCACAGGTCTCTAGTACTCTGTTTTAAGTACCCTATTCTTATCCCTAATTATCTCATTTCAAAGAACATTCCTTTGTTGTCTGCATTGTTACTGTCTGTTCATACTGCTTATTCTGCATTGTTTGCGCTTTGTTGCTTGTAAATACTGCTTAATTTTGTTATATTACACAGCCTTATGCTGGTTTACTGTTTGGTACATTGGCTCTCAATGTGCAGAGTCAAATTCCTCGTCTGTCCAGCACACCTGGCCAGTAAAGCAGATTCTGATTCTGATTCTGATTTTGAACCAAACCTCATTTTTCTGATTGTTTGATCAGTTACTGAACCTGATGAATTAGACGCTTGATGAATGAGAACTTGGAGATTCTGGGATCCAAACTGGACCTATTAGAACCAGGTTTCTAATTGATGATCAGACACAATATTTTAGTGTCTGATCATTGGTTGATTGTTTTAATCCTGTATTGATCCAGTAGGAATGGGACAATATATTGAAATTCAGCATACCGTGATACAAAAATGTCACAATGTGTATCGTTTTGTCTAGCTATTTATCACATGGTCTCCATATACCAGTGACTTTATATTTTTTGTAAATGAGACAGCCTGGCAGAATGTAAGTCAGTATATCTGGATGTTCTTTACATGATCAAATCAGTGCTAGAAAAGGGGAAAAAAGAGGGATAAAGTACGTTGTTCAATTTATTATAGTATAATGACTGATTTGTACATTGAATCATATCAAGAAAAAGTCAGATTGTCCTATCTGTATGATCCAGTTTGTTTACACTGAGGTGTGTATGGCTGGATCTCAAATCCCCCCCCCAAGACATAAAGACGCCTTCTTTCAAAAGCTTATGTGACATCACATGTAAGTGGTTGAAAACAAGAGTCTGCAGGGGCTGAAAATTGTGTCAGTAGGACTGGGACAGCACTTAAAACCATGACGACAACAAAACAACACCATGTTTCTAGCTGGAGATGCACCGATTGCAATTTTCTTGGTTGATTCCTAGTTCAGATTATTTATTTTTTTTTTTGTCTGACCTGCCGATTCAGATTTTCTTTCTAAGAACTGTAATCAACAACATACACAGAGCTTTTTGTAACCTTTAAGGAAAAATTTGTCATAAAAATAAAACATTAAAAGTTTTACATCTCTATTTTTTGATTCCAACTAAAAAAGGAGAGCACTATACTGTAAGTACTTCTCCAAATATAAACAGGTGCAACAGGTAATAGAAACAGAACAATGTCTGTTACGTCAGTCCTACTGAGCACATGGTTCTTTTTGAAGTGTGTAGTTTGTATTTGCTGTGTTTTACCACAGGCTGCAAACACTGTACATGCATTTCACGTGTAGCCAGTAGCTCAGTCACTGTGGACTAGTCGTCAGAGATGTGGTCGTAGTTTCCCATCTGCAAGGTGTTTCTGTAAGAAATGTTTAAAAACGGCCTTGTTTGAGTATCTCAGTAACACAGTTCAGTACCTCCCTGGTCCTGTCTTCACATTTAGGGGGTGAGACCTGCTTCCATTTCATATCAATAAGGTAGCCAGGGACCGAGGCAGTGAAAGCCAGGACGTCCTGCAGTGTGCCAGACAGATCATTATCACGGGGAGCACCATTTGTAGTTCACACTGTACACTGGGACTAACTGTTATATTCTAAGCTGTTCACAGCGTTAAAAATAAAGCCTATTAAAGTTTTACATAGCTATCTTTCTCTCTCTCTCCCTCTCTCCAGCAGTATAAGCAGGTGCAACAAGTAACAGAAACAGGAGAGTGCTCTTTTTGAACTGTGTATAGTTTGTATTTGCTGTATTGAGTTTCGGATACACTTTGCATACACATGTAATTCATGTGTAGCCAGTAATTCCCTTATTGTATACTATTTGTTGGAGGGTTGGACGTAGTTTCTTTTCTCCAAGGTCTTTCTGTAGGCTCCTCTATGCTGTCGGTGTAGCAAGAGCTTCCACTGTACAAGTGAACACGCTCCCGTTATTGACGCGAGCAAGAGTCTCACTTCAGGTGCATGCTGCACTTTTGGTCTGTGCTACTGTGTGCGCCTTGTGAACTATCATGCCTCTAAATCTGATCAGCACCGAACTGGAAATCTCAGTGATCGGCCCGTCACCGGTCAAGGCCAATTTCGCTGAAAACTGGCCGTTTCTGATCTCCACAAATTGATCAGTGCATCTCTAGGACAAAGTAAAAATATTACACAGCCAGCCACAAGGCTCCAGACTACGAGTGATCAGCTGCATTTTGTGACCAAAATTATTTAAGATGTGACTGCAAAATAAACAGGTCATGCATGAATGACCGCTCTCACTGTAGAAAAGGTAGACAGACGTAACAATCTCTGTAATATTGTCATCACAGCGTTTATCTGCGGGTCTGTTACTCGGCCATCTCATGAGGCAGAGTTGCAATCTATCAAATGTGTCGATCCACACTGACTCAGACACTTGTGTCATCCACGGACCCCTTGAAGTTAGTATTGGCTGAAAGCCACCAAGTCCTACTGCCCAAAAATGAGTTGGCACTAGCCAGGCAGGTCAGACAGCTGAACTGTGCATGAAGTCCATCACAGAGCAGAAATTCTTCTCAGAACAAAAACGGGCTACTAATAAATCAGGTACACAAAGGGCAAAGCATGCATGTAGTTATCAGGTTATAACCTGCTTCAGCTGAATCGCAGCGGCCTAATCAACATCACCATCAGTGTTGTCATCATCACATTGACTCCTGGGCTATGAGCACTACTATTAACACGAGTCAAAGTCAAAGTGTTTGTCATATGCACAGTTAGGAAACGTGTTTCCCTGTACAATGAAATTCTTACTTTGCCGTCCACATGAATGCCACAAAATACAAATGAAATATAAAGAAGATACTGCGATGGATTGACACTCTGTCCAGGGTGTACCCCGCCTTCGCCCAATTGCCGGCTGGGATTGGCTCCGCCCCCCCCGCCCCCCCGCTCAGGGATTAAGCAGTAGAAAATGAATGAATGAATATTTCTTAGTCATTTATAAGCAGTTTTTCTGTCCCCAAGGTACAAGCCACAGGTTACATTTGCTGTATGATTTTTTTTGTGTTTGTGAGAGAGAGAGTGAGTGTGTGTGTGTGTGTGTGAGCGCAAGCTTCAGCAAATTATTTTTCACTTGACATTCAGTGAAGTTTGGCTTCAGGGTACATCAGTGCAACATGAGTTCTGTTTGCCTCTTTCATACAGTAGATTTCTTCACCTTCTCACTTCAGTTTCTCCACAAACAAGCACAGACTCACCCTTACAGATATTTGGGGCACATTTCTTGGCTATCCAAACAAATAAGAATGAGTAAGGTTAGATTTACCATACTTGGCCTCAGCCCTCCATCTTCCCTCTTGAGTTTCCACTGCCTGCTCTACGCTGTTAATATCCCTAACCTGTGGATGCAGGATCATTGGTTTCTGCAGGCCTTACTACAGAACCCTATCAGATTAGCTGAACTATCTCTTGAACAGTATGGGGTCTCAGTATCTCTAAAACCTATAATGAGAAAACCTAGATTGAATTTGAAGCTCAGTATGACCGGAAGGATTACTGTGCAGCCAACGACTTCTCTTACCTCAAAGATGTCAGTTGGATTTGAGCTGGAGGGAGGTTTGGAGGTAGATTTTCCATGATGACCTATATTTCTCCTAAACCGGTTGCAATGCTGGGACTTAGGACACGGGCGATGTCTAATAATGTTCCTGCCTCCAGAAATGGAACTGGCATCTAAGGAGGATTCAGTCAGCACTAATTTACCAGGCTACAGGAGGAGAAATGGTTAAAGTCTGTTTTCAATTTGTTTGGGTCAACCGCAACGACAACTATAATGCCACAGTGATTTACTTTCTCTACCAACTGGGTGATGTTTATCAGTTTCAGGACTTTGTGTTTCTTATTTTACTGAACTATGCATGCTATTTGCCCAAAGAATAAACTGTGCAAACATGGATACACACACACACACACACAGTCATTCACTACTTCTCAATCTGGCCTTGAGCTCTGTCAGCCCTGCAGCGCATCATGCTGATAAGCAGAGGAACGCTGCTGTCACATGGCCTCTCTCCTCTTGCAAAATAAAATTGGCAAAATATAAAAAAAATAAGTCATTTCAGACTATCTGAATATACATACTGTTGATGCAGGCACAGACACCAGGATACTTCCTTTTATTCAATAAATAATCAAGTAGTTAGTGTGTACTCAGCATAATCCTGTATGCTGTCAGAAAAGTCCTCTAAGGTGGCTGCAGCTTTAAACACATCCTAGTCTGTCTGGGCGAAACAGTCCTGCAGGGTGCCTTCAGCCTCTGGGGTCCAGAGTTTAAAGATGTGGGAGTCTCCATTTTTCCAGGTGAGAAAGGGAATAGTGGAGGGCAGCCACGAAGCCATTCAGCTTCTCTCTGTACTGCCTCTTGGCCGCTGTGATGGCTTTCCTCAGTCTGTACTTCCCAGCTTTGTACTCCGTCTCATCGCCTGATCTAAATGCATGAGAGTGAGCAAGCAGCATGTGGCGTACCTGACTGTTTATCCAGGGCTTCTGGTTGGGAAACCTCCTGACTTGTATGGTGGGCACAATGTTGTCGATACAGGTACTAATTTTTTCTATGCACCACGTATGTTACTGTAAGCATGATCCAGAGTGTTCTTGCCCCGGATGGGAATGTTCACATGTTGGTAATATTTGGCAAGTACAGTCTGTAAATTGCACCGGTTAAAGTCGCCTGCAGCGATAAATACTGTATCGGGGTGCACTATCTCTAGCGCACTGATGACATCATAGAGTTTGCTGATAGCCGCAGAGGGATTAGCTCTTGGGCTAACATACACAGCAGCCAGAAACACAGCACTATGCTCCCTGGCTAGATAGTAGGACCAGCATGTCAGCAATAACAACTCTATGTCTGGTGAACAGTGCTTATAAACAGTCCGTACATCTCCACACCATAAGTTATTAATAAAAAAACACACACACACACACACCACCTCCCTTTACCTTCCCTGAAGCAGCAGTGCGATCACATCGATGTACAGAATGTGTTTGTAGCTGAATCGCAGAGTCTGGAACTCTGTCAGAAAGCCAAGTCTCGGTGAGAATTAGAGCACAGCATTCTCTGATTTCCTGTTGTGCTGTTATCCTAGCCCTTAGCTCGTCCAGTTTGTTTTCCAGAGACTGTACGTTAACTAGGAAGAGGATGGGTAATGGCGGTTGGGTAGCGCAAGCTTTTAGCTTAGCATGGAGTCCCCCACGCTTGCCTCACTTGCATCTTCGTCTCTGGTTCACTCTCCTGATTTCAGCCTGCTTACTTGTGCCTGGTGCTCCGGGGGCTCCCTGAGGGTGATGGTGGTTGTCGTCGTCGTCGTCGTCGTCGTCGTCGTTGTTGTTGTTGTTGTTGTTGTTGTTGTCGTCGCGGGAGCGGACAATGAGTTGTAGCTCCAGTCGTATGAAACCAGTAAATTCCCAGTGGCTGGGGGGGGAATGAGGAATTTTATAATTATAATGAAGGTTCGAATTACACAGCAGCTTTTAGTGGAGCCCCATTTTCTGTTATGCGCTATGACTTTTCAAGTCACACGCACACATATAAGTGCACGGCTGCGCGGTCAATAACAGGGTTACTACAGAAAACATTTCACTACTACTACTGTGGGTAGATAATACCATCAGTAACATTTCATATAGCAAGCAAGCAAGCAAAATTTATTTATATAGCACCTTTCTAAACCTACATTACAAGGCCCTTTTGTGAGGCGAGTTCTTTTATTTGAAAAGAGAAGACTAGTAAATGGATATTCCCCAGTGTGAAATTTATTATGCATTAACGTATCAAAATAAGCATGTGCACATGGATCTTCACTGTTTAGGATAAACAGAAAAGACTGTCCTCAACTTGTTGGTATACAATATTTGTATGAAAAGGTACTACTATCTAATTGGTCAAAAACTGTTTAGCATTTTAGCTTCTGGGGTTAGACTTCTTAAAACATTTTCATTGTTAAATTATACTTTGACTCAGTTTTATCTGTGTGAGTAACTCCAACGTCTCCGTGTTTGCAGATCTATCTGGGGGTAGCAGCTCAGTACTGGGGAAGTTTGCGTGAATTTGACCTCTGAAAATAGGAGGGGTGTTATTCTTGGGGAACTACTAAGAGTTACTACGGTCTGAGTTGCCTAGGCCTGTATATTGGCCCGGTCACTTTGCCAAAGCTGTAAATCTAATGAGATTCAGTGTTTTAGTGAACCAGTCCCTTTGATGTTAAACAGTGCTCCAGTTGGCTAACACTATAAATACTGACCAGTGATTCAGTGAACACATAGGGTGATGTGTAACTACATAAACATAACTGTGAGATTAAAGTATATAGACTTCTGTATGCTGTAAAGTAAAAACCTTAACTAATTCGATTCATATCTACTTAAAAATAAAAATAAATCACCCTAACACTTTCCAGTAAAACATAAAAATAAATAAAACAAGATAAAACACATCTACTCAATAAAATAACAGCAAAAATGCATAATCAAAACAAATACAGCAATCAGTAAAATTGTTAAAAGCCAGTGAATACAAATGCGTTTTGAGAAGTGATCTAAAAACAGTCAGGTTTGGAGCAGATCTAATCTCCCGTGGCAGACCATTCCACAGTATAGGAGCCCAAACTGAAAAAGCTCGGTCTCCCCAATGTTTCTGTCTGGACTTCGGTACTTCCAGGAACAACTGTTTAGAAGACCTAAGTGTCCTTTCTGTAGCATAAAAACGCACAAGCTCAGAGATATATGAAGGTTCTAGACCATGTACAGCCTTATAGACAAACATCAACAATTTAAAATCAATCCTAATATAGGCACAAGAACAACATAGAAACCACACAAGAAGCTTAATATTCTAATCAGACACGGGTAACATCTTTCTGCTTCTCATACATGCCCCTTCAAGAACAATGCAACACTTGTGTAGAAAAGCTGAGCATTATTTAGCTAACTTGTTTTTAACCAGCAAAATAAAACCGCTGTCTGTGGCTCCTTCTCTCCCTTCGTCCCTCTCTGTCACCATGTATTCCTGTTTCTCCACTCACTCAGTTGCTTCCTCGTCCATTTGAAGGTGTTGCATCACCAGGTTCTGGCCTAGGTTCCCTACTGCAGGTGGCGATGGTGGTGTCTGGTGCCGAGGCATCTCCCTCCATGCAGCTGCCAGGAAGAGTCATTAGTGGTGCTGGACTAGCTGTAGTTAGCGCACTGTTGTCATCACCGTTGTCTTTAAGTGAATCCAAATTGTCCGAGCAGGCGGGGTTGTTTCCATTTTGACGTTCTGACTATTCTTAAACCGCCCGAAATACTGAATAAAACCAGTTTGTTTTCTTAATTAATGACTTGCAGTCCATTCAAATACTGCACCCACTCAGTGATGAGGAGTTCAGGTGATGACATAAATAAAGTAATTCGAGTGCCGCGCTGCCACACATGGATGGCCGCAGCAGGAAAAGACAGAATTGTGTTAATCAGTGGAGATGGATCTTTGGAGAATGCAATGTAATGAGTGAATAAATATACAACATTGACATATTTATACTATTATTTTTTATTTCAGGAACCTTAATGTATGGAAAATAAAATGTAACCTATAAAAGTAAAGTGCACGATAATGTAGGGCTCCTCCTAAAGGTCTCAGGGGAGGCTTTGGGGTGAGCTGTGTCCTTTTCAGGGGAGCCAAGCTTCCCTTAGCTCCCCCATAATCCAAACTATGATTATAATCCCCAAATAGCACCTGGCTAGGAGCTTCTGAGGAATCTGGCAGCGTGTGTCTTTATAGACCAATGGCGCCTTCCCGAGGGGAGCAGTGTATCACAGTAATCCGACAATAGTTGTCTGTACCATGGGAACACTGCACACAGGAGCTGGTCACTGCTCATTGTCGTACCGTTAATGGGAACACTTTGACAACATGTTTGACTAATGCAGACTAAACACACAGCAAACTCCACGTCATAGGTCCCGTGTCGGCTAAAGTTTAAATGAACACTTGTATTGTCTGCTAATGCCGTGTGTGTTAGTGTCTCAGTAACCTGGTCAGTTTGCCTGCAGCATCTGCTCCAAAGCATGATGGGAGCAGCAGGAGGGGGCTGCTCCTCCCCTTCCCTTCCCCCTCGCTGTCTGTCTCTGGCTACTGATTGGCTGCTTGCTCACCCAGCTGACTGTCCTGTGTCAGCCAGAGAGAGAGAGGGAGGGTGATGGAGGCAACAGCGATGGGGTGAGCTGCCATTTTCTCTTTCTTTATCCTCTGTCCTCTTCATTTATCCTTTATTCATCTGTGTGCACCTGTCATTTGGTGGGGGGGGGAGCAGAAGGACGGGGGAAGAGGCATTTCTTTTTCTTTTGTCCTCTGCATGTTTTCCTTTTTTGTGGATTAATTAATGCAGTTTTTCCAGAGAGGGAGAGAAAGAGGAAGAGAGGGTGGATGGGTGGTGGGTGGAGGTGATGGAGGGAGGAGAGAGGAGGGAAAGAAAATGGTGGCCTATGATGGAGGGGAGGAAGGAGGCAGAGGGAGCATAAGAGGCTGCCACTCTGCTCTTTATTGTTTTCTCCTAAGTCCTTTATTGTTGTTCAGCTGCTGTGTAAGAGATTGGTCAGTATGACTGATCAGAAATCGAATAACTGATGTAGTACTGCAGTACAGTGTAGTAGTAGTAGTGAGCAACTTTCAGAGGAATAAACCCATAGAGCTGTCACATCATCTGTCTTTGTACACGGCCTACAGTCAGTGGTGGTGTGTAGTCGGTGGTGTGTCCATGAATGCTTTGTGCCCCGGTACTTATTACAGGAGATTTCAACCACTGCAAGTTAAATATTGCTCTGCCGGGTTTTCAACAATATATTAAACGCGAAACCAGGAAGAATTGGACTTGCATATGCAGCCATAGCAAAACCTCTATTATCCAATTTGGATCATAACACCATTCACCTCATTCCTATATACAAGACAGCTTTGAAGAGTAGTAAGCCCCTGGTCCAAACTATCAACGTATGGACAGAGGACAGCATAGAAACACTGAAAGGCTGTTTTCTGTGCACAGGTTCAGACATCTTCTCTGGAGAGCTGAACTTGGATAATGCCGCAGATTTCACTACAGATTATATAATATTCTGTGTTGACACTTGTAATTCCAAAAAGACCAATAGAAATTGACCCCAGTAATAAACATTACATTACAAAGGATGTAAAAGACTGCATTCACAGAAATGGGCAAGCATTCGGACTAAGGACTATCTACAACTGAAATCTGTACAGAAGGAGCTGAACCAGGGGCTAAGTGAAGCCAGAGAACATTATAGGGAGGCAGTGGAGAGCAACCTCCAGGCCACAAGCTTCGGAAAGCTATGGAAGGCTACGAAAACAGTCACCAACATGAACACTGCAAAGAAATTTCTACATGTTAGATTAATCGTAGATGGCAAAGAGCTGAATAGATTTTTTTTAAGCGGTTTGATACTCTTGATTCTCTGTTGATTGTGACATGGCACTTGATGGTATGGCCTATGATGATGTAGACAGGTTAGAGATTGACCCTAAAGCTGTCAACAAGGTATTCAAGCAAATTGTCACCAAGGCCATGGGTCCAGATAGTACCTCTGCATTTCTATTAAAAACGTGAGTAGATGAACTGACACCTGCCCGGTGTTCTATTTTCAGAGGTTGATTGCCATACAGTACCAACACAGTGGAAGAAATCATTGTGCCTGTTCCCAGGACATCTTGTCCACAGGACAGTATTGACCTATAGCTTTAACTTCAGTTGTTTTGAAGTGTATGGAGAAACGTATGATAAGCAAACTTCAGCTGACCCATACTGTTGGCTTATAGATGCCAGAGAGGCACAGATGATGCAGTTAAATGATACAGTGCATGTAGTGACTAGACATCTTGAGAATGCTAGGACCTATACCAGTAGTTCAGCATTTAACACCTTGCAGCCTCATGTTCTCCTAAAAACACTGCAGCAGATGGATGTCAGCTCTGTCATTGTCAAGTGGCACCTTTCATTACTTATTAACCATATTTAGCAGGTTGCGGTGAACAGGATATTGTCTGAACCCTTGACCATCAGTACTGGTGCTCCCCAGGGGGGTGCATCAGTTCACGGTCCTGATCGCTCTGTATACTAGTGATTGCACATGTACCTCTGATAACAAATATATGATCAAGTTCTCTGATGACACAGCCATCTTGGGTCTCAAGACACATCAGACATTATTACATATGTACATGAGATTCAGAACTTTTTCCAGTGGTGCGACAAATGCTGCCTTATCAGTGTTAATAAAACAGGAAATATTTGACCCTAAATCCATCAGTCACCACTTAGTGGTTACCCTTGATCAGAATATAGTTCAGGTTGACTTGCAGGTACCTGGGCGTATATCTTGATAACAAATTGACAGATTGTCCAGGTAGAAAGGGTTTGCATTGGAGTTCTCCAGAGGCTGCATTATCTCTGCAGACTGAGGGTCTTCATTGTCAATCGGAAGGTGCTGCTCCTCTTCTGCCATGCTGTGGTTGAGTGTTTTGCGGTATGGCATTTCGGCTGAGTTTAGAAACCTTAGTGTGCAGCTAAAAACTCAAATCACCCGGCTAACACAGAGAGCCATGGAAATTATGGGAGTTAAGCAGCATCCCACACTCCAGGCCGTGTATGAGAAATGATTATCAGATGGGCCCAGAAGATGGTTTCAGATACCACTATTCTCCATCCTGAGTACCAGCTTCTGCCTTTGGGCAGATGTTTTAGAGTTCCGTTGTGTAGACACAACATTTTAAAAATTCTTTTGTTCCTATGCCTATTGAAGCCTTAAATGGCAAGTAGGCTTAGACTGTAACAGTTGTTTTCAGTTAAATGTTTTGTTTATAAGTTGTTACTGCAGTTTTAAAATTGTGGTATAATGTACAAGTTCGATAGTATAGGTGCTGTCTAAGTAATGTACTTATTGTATGTTGTGTATTTTGTTTTTTTTTATAACTGGTACTGTGTGTACATCCAAGACGGATTTCCTTTGGGATCTAATCTAATCTACAGTTGCAAGAAACTGTAATGGCACTGTTTGCAGTTTCCTGGTTTTATGCATAAATTGGTCATGAAATGTGATCCTACACGTCCTCTGCTCTCACTGTTTGGCCCTCCTCAGCCTCCGTATCTGTAGCCCTCGAGTCTGAGGCAGATGTTAAAGACTTTGCACATCTGATCACAAACAACCCTGTGTACCTCCTGCAGCTCAGTACTACAGTGTGATGGCATATGTCTTTCAGGTCAGCGACGTGTCATCCAACATGGCGGCAGCGTCGTACGACCAGCTGCTGAGACAAGTGGAGGTGCTTAAGATGGAGAACTCTAACCTGAGACAGGAGCTGCAGGACAACTCCAACCACCTGACCAAACTGGAGACTGAGGCCTCCAACATGAAGGTCAGTGCTGCCACTTAATACTGCTGAAATACCTGCACACAGTACCGCTGAGTTATAGCAACTGTGGTACTGACCAAAATACTGTCAGTACTTACAGCAGGGTTGGTCAGATTTCAGTCAGAGATTGTTGTCTGGCCCTCTATCTGATATGGTGAAAAACCTCGGAATAATTCTTGATGGTGGTTTTACTTTTGAGAAACAGAGTAGGGCAGTGGTTAAGTCTTGTTTTTTTCAGCTAAGACTCTTAACGAAGGCTAAACCTTTTTTGTCACATGGAGATCTGGAGAAGGCTATTCACGCGTTTATTACTTCATGGTTAGATTATTGCAATGCCTTGTATGTAGGAGTACCCCAGACTTTGCTTCAGAAATTGGTCCAAAATGCAGCAGCTCGGCTGCTATCCAGTGCTCCCAGGTTTGCCCATATCTCCCCGATTCTTCCTGCTCTTCATTGGCTTCCGATCCAAATTTAGAATTAAATTTAAGATCCTATTGTTTGTTTTTAAGGCTATCCGCGGTCTCGCCCCATCCTACCTATCTGACCTGCTGTCAGTCTATGTGCCGCGTTGAGCCCTTCGCTCCGCTGATCATTTGTCGCTGGCGGTGCCGCACTCCTGCCACAAAAAATGGGGCGACCGAGCTTTTTCTTTCTATCTATGGCCCCAGACTGTGGAATGCTCTTCTGGTAGAATTAAGGGCGGAAAGTGAGCTAGTGGCCTTTAAGTCGGCCTTAAAAACTTACTTTTTTAAGCAGGCTTTTGAGACGTAACCTGTTTTACTGTTTAAATTTTAGTTATGGTTAGTATTTGTGTTTGCACCTACCTGTTTTTTGCTAGTGTTATTGTTTTGTGTGTTTTTATTGTACAGCACTCTGGTGCTCCTGGAGCTGGAGAGCACTATAGAAATAAAGTTTATTATTATTATTGTTGTTGTTAGTTTAAATTGCTCATGGTTGCTTGTTTTGCTCATTTCCAGCCATTTAATGTTTAATCTTGTGGACCTCTAGGTTAGCTTATAGTCTGTAATTATTTCAGAATGATAAAACCAGAGAGCCTCTTCCTAAAAATGACAGGATAGCTCATGAACGTGCACAACTCCTCTTGCTGGTGTTGTGTCGAAATCTGTTTCCCCATCAAGATGCGTTTCCTATAACCTGAATCCTAACATTATCATAACCGCAACCACTGATGGGGCCACCACATGAAACCAAAATTTTGAACATGGGGAACACATCTCTACGGCGGAACAACAAACACTGACAAATAAGCTATGTTTTTGACAATGACAGTATCTCAAACCCTAACCCTATGACATGTTCAACTCAGAACATAAAGGTGGACAGCAGGAAGAACTGCGACAGCTTTAATTAATATGAATGTACAGTGGGTACAGAAAGTATTCAGACCCCCATAAAATTTTTCACTCTTTGTTATATTGCAGCCATATGCTAAAATCATTTAAGTTCATCTTTTCCTCATTAATGTACACACAGCACCCCATATTGACAGAAAAACACAGAATGTTTGACATTTTTGCAGATTTATTAAAAAAGAAAAACTGAAATATCACATGGTCATAAGTATTCAGACCCTTTGCTGTGACACTCATATATTTAACTTAGGTGCTGTCCATTTCTTCTGATCATCCCTCAGATGGTTCTACACCTTCATTTGAGTCCAACTGTGTTTGATTATACTGATTGGACGTGATTAGGAAAAGCCACACACCTGTCTATATAAGACCCTACAGCTCACAGTGCATGTCAGAGCAAATGAGAATCATGAAGTCAAAGGAACTGCCTGAAGAGCTCAGAGACACAATTGTGGCAAGGCACAGATCTGGCAAAGGTTACAAAAAAATTTCTGCTGCACTTAAGGTTCCGAAGAGCACAGTGGCCTCCATAATCCTTAAATGGAAGATGTTTGGGACGACCAGAACCCTTCCTAGAGCTGGCCGTACGGCCAAACTGAGCTACCAGGGGAGAAGAGCCTTGGTGAGAGAGATACAGAAGAACCCAAAGATGACTGTGGCTGAGCTCCAGAGATGCAGTCGGGAGATGGGAGAAAGTTGTAGAAAGTCAAAGAAAGTCAACCATCACTGCAGCCCTCCACCAGTCAGGGCTTTATGGCAGAGTGGCCCAACG
>NW_018128161.1:443145-461697 GCF_001952655.1 Monopterus albus
ATAAACCAGAGTTAAGTTATGTTTTGACAGGGGGGGGAAACACTTATTCACACAGGGCTTTGTAGTTTTGGATTTTGTTTTCCCTTAATAATAAAAACCTTCATTTAAAAACTGCATGATGTGTTTACTTGTGTTATCGTTGACTAATATTTAAATTTGTTTGATGATCTGAAACATTACAGTGTGACAAACATGCAAAAAGATAAGAAATCAGTAAGGGGGCAAATACTTTTTCACACCACTGTATGTACCAATGAAAAGAGATGTGTAACACTCTAAACAAAGCAGGTAACTGAGAAACCCCATATTTTACCTGGCATAATATAGACAATGTAACTTCTCCAGCCTTACAACAATTCTCTCTAATGTTATAGAAACAAGGCATTAACAGATGCAACGTGTGTTTTTTAAACTTAACATTAAGTCCCACCAAGTAGTGGAAACATCGCTCCCTTTCAAGTAGCTCCAAGGTCAGTAAATCCAACCGGTGGTCACTGCATCTCCCCCCACACGACCACATACAGTCCCAACGTATTAAATTAATTCCAACAGGTAGCGTAGCACCAACAATAACATCATGGATCGTTAATATCCGCTCGTTAACCCACATCACATCACACGGGGCAGAGACATTGGTCTCAAGCGATCAAAACAAACAGGTACTGTGCTCTGGGGGATTCCAGTGTTGATGAGCTGATCATTCACCACCCTGGGGTACTTCACTGGCCAGGTTAGACCCAGTCAGGTAAAACAGCAAATCCCTGTACAGGAACATTCCCGGGCATGCAATAACCTCAGGCCCAGTTTTTTTCTCCACATCCCCTGGTCATAATGCAGGCAGCAGGCGGTAAACTATATCCCACAAAACTGCATATAGTCAAAACATTCCGCTTTTACAATGGCACCGGTGGATGTCAGGCAAGCTCACACAAACAAGCAATGGCCTGGATTTTATACCGGGGTGGAGTCTGGCCAGTGAGAGTTCACGAGACTTGTAGAAACGGAGTTGGTTCTGCATAGTAGTACAGCAACAATGGTACACTCTTTTTTTTGAGCTGTACTACATGCAGTATTTCTGTTGTTACTTCGGAGTGCAGTCTGAAGAATGTTTTTGTTTTATCTCTGTCACAGAAAGTCTGTCATATAAAGTCGGTGTCTCTCACCCGAGTCTGTCTCTCTCTCTTGCTCGCTTTTGTCAACTCTCTCTCTTCTATATAAACCCAGTGTCTTTCTACCTTCAGCCCAGAATAGACCTGGTGGTTTTTTCCACCAATCACATGCTGCTCTGAGTGTCCGATTAAGCTCCTGGTTCAGAGTGAGATGTCTGTCTGTGTGAGGATCTTTGCTTGTTTTCTATTGTGTTATTAGTGATTCTAATTTTATTTTCTGCTGTTCTTGTTCTTTTCCTTTTCATATTTTTGTTAGTTGGTGATATAGTTTTTATTTTTAGGGTTTTCTGTTTTATGGCTGTATTTTTTTTTCTGCTTAAATTTTTTTTATTCCTTTTTTCAGCTTTTCTTGTTTCATTATTCCTGTGAATAATTCTGTTTGTCTTCACATCTCTCTTGGTTTTTTGTTGTAGTTTTGTTGTCAGTGGTTCTTTGTCCTGTAGTTGCTCTCCAAACACACACACTTCCCATTTCCTGTTTCCTGTTTTCTGTCCATGAGCAGAAAACAGTATGAGTGTTGTTAGTTTCCATCATGTCGCTGTCTGAACGCTGCCAATTCATCGTGGTGAGTCAACAAATCAATACTTTGATATTATTGTAAAAAACTGGGTGAGAAACAGAGTTGTTTTGTCAGTTATTGTGTTTCATGTGTGTTACTCCTTTAATCCCCTGACACTGACAGTTTATTATCACTATTATTGTTATTATAATATGGTGAGTTATTTCTTATTTGATTCGTTGTCATTAACATGTAAACATTTTTAAAGCCTCCATGTGTTTATGGATTATTAACAAAAAATTATTAACTGTGGTGAGAATCATGTCACTGTGATGTCACTCTTTTCTCCTCATGTAAAACAGGAAGTGCTGAAGCAGCTGCAGGGCACCATAGAAGAAGAATCCGGAGAGGCGTCTGGAACTCAGCTGGAGCTCATCGAACGACTCAAAGGTAAACAAAAAAACACAGAGCACAAACATGTACACATTATCGTTTCCTTTAGCCAGTAATTATTTGTAAAAGTTATTTAAAAAAAAAAAAAAGATTAAATTAAAAAGTTGCTGGTCAGGATGTCCAGTAATAATGTTTTACGAGCTGGCAGAGCTGTTGTGCAAGTGACCAGCTTGCCAGCAGAGAGGGACTGTTCTCTACTGATCATCTGCTGGAGGAGAAAGCGACACTGCAAGAAGCAAATACTCGTATTCTGGTCTCCATGGCAACAACATTAACGAGACGCCTGCACATGTCAGTGGTAGAACAGGTGCAAAGTAAATATGAGTAGTGGTGAGAGGCCAAGGACACACACTTCTCCAAATTATTGCACATTTACAAAGCACCACTTTTGGGATGTGGTGATGTGGAGATAAGTGTAGCTTTGGTTTTGCAAGATTTCACATTTACCATTTAAAATGTAGCCAACATTAGGGAATTAACAATTTATTATTAATAAAAAAAAATCTGGCTCACCTCTTTTTGTACCGAGGGTCCAGTAAAGTGGCAGCTGAATAGAGGGGATCAGCTTCAATGCTGCTCACATCTGAGCTCCAAATTTTCAGTTGTGAAGCTCATGGCTTTAACATCATCTAACTGCGCCACCAACAGCGATGACACTCATAAGCATAAACTTTATTGCCAAGAATTATCTTTCACCTCAATCCTGATGCTGCAAGACGTTCCAAAACAAGTTGGTTCAGTTGCATTTCATGGCCAGTGATGAGGTCAAACAATGAAATGATGATTCCATGTGAATCAGGTGATGTCAACAGGTGACTGCATCATGATCTGGTACGACAGTGACATCCAGGAAAGGCTGAGCCCTTTAGGCGCAAAGATGATTTGATTTGAGTTTTTAAGGCTCTTAATGGTTTGGGACCATCCTACCTGTGCACTGGCACAAACCTACAAGGTCCCTCAGATCTTTAAGCCAGTTTCTTTTAGAGGTTCCTAGGACCAGATATAAGCGCTGGGGTGACCGTGCTTTTACTGTTGCAGCCCCTAAATTATGGAATAGTCTACCTTTTAATGTTAGATCAGCTATTGACCTCATTACTTTTAAATCATTGCTTAAAACATATTTATTTGGCTTGGCTTTTAATACACAATAGGGCCTGATGTATTCTTTTAATTTATTGAATATATGTCATCTGTGTGTCTGTCATTTTGCTGTTTTATTTTTTGCACTGGTCCTATTTATTTTATTGTAGTTATTTATTGTGATTTTACTCTGCCCATGTAAAGTACTTTGGTCAACTAGATGTTGTTTTTAAAGTGCTTTATAAATAAATTTGATTTGATGTCCATCTCTCTTCTCCAGAGATGAGCCTGGACTCAGCAGGTTTTATGCCCAGGTCGAGGCCTTCTCTGCCCCCCTCGTCATCCTCTAGCTCAGCCACTTCTGGTTTTGGAACTCTTGCTCCTGGAGGTTCTGGAACTCCAGGTCCCCCTACAACCACTGCCTTCCCCAGGAAAGGCCTGCCATCTGCTGGCAGAGACGGCCATGACCGCTGCCTGGAGGAGCTGGAGAAGGAGAGGTACTGCTTCTTGTGGAAAAAACTGTACTGCTTCGTGTACCGATAGAAAAATAGTACTGTACTGCAAGAAATACCTAGGCTACAGCAAATGCTGTTTCTGTTACATTAGTTGGTACTATTATGGTACTACTGTAATGTACTTAGTGATACTGAAAGCAGTATTGCAACTGTACCACTAGTACTTTAAATACTACTACTAATTTAAATACTTCTGCTTGTACTATTGCTAGGAGTGTCTCCATACTGATACTGAAGGTAGTACCACTGTGCAACTTCTGTTTATTGTGCTAGTACACATAGGCTGCATCTCAAGACTTTTATATGACCGTTCCTTGCTCCTCAATCAATTCATTCTTCTTGTTTTTCATGTAGTTTTTGTGCCTGTGTTTGTAGTTTGTGCCAAATTTGAAAGATCTTCTTTCTGTCTCTCTTTCTCTGGTTGACTACTGTCTCTCTGTGGTGCCCTGTGATTGGCTGCTGCTCTTTCACAGGTCTCTCCTATTGGCTGAGCTGGAGAAGGAGGAGAAGGAGAAGGACTGGTACTATGCTCAGCTGCAGAATCTCACCAAGAGGATCGACAGCCTTCCACTCACTGAAAATGTAAACACTGTTTCACAGTTTCAATTAGAGGTAGGCAGCAACAACTACTGCTGTACTGAGAGTACAACAAAGTATTGCTTCAGCTTACAGTACACATAGAATTCCTGAAGGAGCTGGAAAAGGAGAGGAACTAATAAGTGTAGTACTTCAGCTGTACTACAACTACTGTAACATGGCAACCTCTGATAGTACTAATGCTAATATTACTTCATTTAGAGTATAACTGCCAGTGTTGAGAGTACTGCTAGAGCTACCTTCCTGGCTGTGATACTGTAACCACTGACAGTACTGCTGAGTACTATGACTACTACTATTACTAGTACTGCAACCTCAGATAGTATTGCTGAGAATACAGCTGCAGAGCCTCTGTAATGGTGCTTCTGTTACCACTATAAAACTACTCTTGTAAATTCTATTACTGTAATGCTACTCCTCTAAATCTTAATATCCCTGAGAGCACTGTTGCTCTCAATATTGCAGCCTCTGGTTTGCAGTCCTGACAATACTACTGAGAGAACTGGTGTAACTGTGCCACTACTGCAGATTGTGAAGCTCTGTGAGTGGTTGGTTGTTAGTGAAATGCACCCTGGGAGTTGTAGTTGATATGTCCACAGGGGGTAATGTGTAGTTTTGTTTGGTAGTTCACTCTTCAGACCGACATGAGCCGCCGGCAGCTGGAGTTTGAGGCTCGTCAGATCCGGTCAGCGATGGAGGAGCAACTGGGTTCTTGTCAGGAGATGGAGAGGAGAGCTCAGGTATGAACGCACCTGGAGACTGGATCACCTGTGTCTATGGTTGAAACAGGATGAGATTTTCATGTCTCTTTATAGGCCAAATATGTTAAACACACAAGGAAATTTGGCCCTGGCACAGAGGCTCTCAGTGCGCTTTGTTAGTCTGCAGGAAGTAATAAAAACAGGATTAAGGGGGGGTAACGCTTTCATAATTTTTTTATATTATTAAATATCGTAATGCTATAGCAGGCTGCCTCTGTGCTGTTCATACCACTTGTCCCTCCTACTAGCAGGCTCTCCCACAGCAGCATGTTGCTCTCCTACATCTCTCTTCTCCTGACCTTCTCTTGCTGCTTCAGCAGTGCTGGTTGGAACCATTAAATGTCTGTATTTGGAGAATCCATGGTTGAGGTTTTGCTTTGTTAAAATTCTTTAAGGCAATAAGTAGGGAGTCTGGATGTTCAATTTAGTAATCCCGCATTGCTGATTTTAATTTATTTTGCTGTGGATGGAGGTTGGGGATATCATATCTATTTTGTTGGCTGCATATTTGTGTGTGGCGCCCTTTTTGGAGTCTGACAGGCAGTCGGGGAGCAAAGGAGATGCTCACACGCTGTGCTTTTTCTTCAATACCAGTAATAAATGAATGCATATGGTATGATATCATCAGTTTTCATACCGTAGTGTAGCGCTCTAACCCTGCCTGTCATTGACCTTATTGTACACATTGTGTACATGGCCATTTAATTATGTTGTAATGTTTGAGGCAACATACAGCAAACACATTTACACTGAGAAATCAGATTGTCATAAAAGGAATACAAACACACCTGTGTGTCCACACCTTTACACCGTGTTGCTGTGTGTTTGTTTCAGGCTCGTGTGTCTCGTATTCAGCAGATAGAGAAAGACATCATGAGACTGGGAGCTCGACTGCAGGTAACCTGTTGTGGAGACTGGAATCTAAATCCAGTGTGATCAGAAATGAGTCATAAAAAAAAAAAAGAAGAAACGTGTCATCAGCACTGCAACATGTCGGTGTGGTTGTATTGACAAGGTGGATAAAACTAGTCCTCTCTCTCTCTCAAGGTGGAGGGAGCTCAGGGGTTGAGCGACAGCAGTGGATTGGCTGGAGCTCAGGTGAGCATTATGTTTTTACCCATATTCATTTTCTTAACCTACTTTTTTTGTCATGTCACCCTCTGTTTTCATTTTGTTCCATCTTTACTCTAGATCTCCAGCAGCCGACTGGACCATGAGCCGGCCAATGAGATGAGCTACTCTGTGCCTCGAAAAATCACCAGCCACCTGGGAACAAAGGTTTGTAATTCTGCCCAGCAACACCCCCACAAATATCCCGTCTCCTGACCCCACCCCAAAACATTTTGTGTGTCTTTTTAATCTTACTAATCAATTATCAATAAAACGGTACAAGCACTGTAAAAAGTTTATTCCCACTGTAAAAAGGTAACATCTCAGCAGGTGGAGAAGGTGCATTCAATTCATTGCTGTTTTATTTGTATTTCACCAGTTCACAACAAAACTCATCTCAGCGCACTTTACATAGTAAGGTCTAGACCAGGGCTTCTCAGAGTCCAGAGTCCGGTCTGGATCTGGACCAGAAGGCAAATCACCCCGGACCTAGCCCACACCTTGTATTAGGAATGTCGAAGTTAGCTAATGGCTAACAGGTATTCACATTCTGTCTTGCGGGCATGAGAAAGCGAGACTTTGCCATCTTCTGTCAGTGTACATTACATCGCTAATGCGGTGAGGATGTCACTGTCCAAATGTGCTACGGTGGAAGTGTTGCATTGGATTGCATGTACACAGGTTAGCCATAACATTATGACCATCTGCCTAATGCTGTTTACATAGGAGTCCATGTGGCAGTTGGTCGGCACTCGTGTCACTCTGCAGCTCACTGTGCATCTTCTGTGAATCCATCTGCTTCCACAGTTCTACTGTCAGGAAGAGCACAGATGTGTCTACAATTCAGTGAAAAACGTATGTAAAATGAGTGAAAACTGTTCATGAAGACGAGTTAGAGAATTATTTAGACTAATCCAACAGCCTCACCGCTCTAGGTGTGATATCACCACTACAGCCCCTGACTCTTTCTCTTCATAGAGACCAATGGACAGTATTTCTCATTTTCAACCTTTTAAACAAAGATTCAAATACATTTTAATCTTTGAAAAGTACAAATGGAAGTTAAAGGTTTAATCTACAATAGGTCAACCTCACCATCAGTGAGCCGTGGGCGTCCATGACCCTGTCTCCAGTTCACCCTGTGTCCTTCCTTAGACATTGTTGGTAGGTACTAACCACTGCAGACCAACAACACCCACCAAGACCTGCAGACTGGGAGATGCTCTGACCCAGTCATGTCACCATCACAGTCTGGCCCTTGTCAGAGTCACTCACATCCTTACACTGGCCCATTTTTCCTGCCTCCAACACATCAACTTTGAGGACTGAATGTCCACTTGCTGCCTACACACTGACAGGTGCCACTGTAACAGTGTTATTCACTTCACCTGCCAGTGGTCATAATGTTATGGCTGGTTGGGGGAATTGTACAAGTGTACCTAATAAAGTGGCCAGTGAGTGTACATTGTAAGTTATAAGCAAGTTTAATAAAAGTAATTTGCTTATCAATAATCATCCCAGACCTATGACCTTGAATAGAAATCTAATTCGGACCTTTGAATATTAAGTTTGAAAACTCCTAGTATTGACCTTAAAATATTATAGAGGAAAAACCCGACAAACCCCCCGAGCAGCACTTGGCATCAGCAGGAGGAAAACCTCCCTTTAACGGACAGACCGCTCTTGGTGGGCGGCCTTCTGCCTCAACCGGTTGGGGTGAGTGGATAGAGGAGTGAGAGAGAGAAGAAAAGAAACAATAAACACAACAACAAACAAAACACTGGGAAGGTTGTGGCTGGGGGCTGCTCATCAGAAATGTAGAGCTCCAGGGCCAGGGCAACCTGCAGAAAGGTACAGGGAGAGAGAGAGAGAGGACACACTACGGGAGAAAGGGGACACAGTGACGGGTAGTGGTGGCATATAAAAATAAATAATAGAGGAGATGCGTGGGAGTGGGGGGTGGGGCTCAGAGCATTATGTGCACTGTAACAAGTTAACCCCGTGTGTCACCCCCTTGCAGGTGGAGATGGTCTACAGTCTTCTGTCCATGCTGGGGACTCATGACAAGGACGACATGTCACGCACACTGCTTGCCATGTCGAGCTCGCAGGACTCGTGCATTGCCATGCGTCAGTCTGGCTGTCTGCCGCTGCTCATTCAGCTGCTGCACGGCAACGACAAGGACTCCCTGTTGCTAGGTAACCAGGGTGTTTTCTGTCAAGAGTGACTTTTAGCACCTCACCTGTTTATTTGTTTATATTTTGATTTGTCCCATTGCCCAGGTAACTCCCGTGGCAGTAAGGAGGCCCGTGCGCGGGCATCAGCTGCGCTGCACAACATTGTCCACAGTCAGCCAGACGATAAGAGAGGACGACGTGAGATCAGAGTGCTCCACCTGTTGGAGCAGGTGCGTCATTACTGTGAGGCCTGTTGGACCTGGCAGGAGAACCATGAGAGGGGCGTCGACCAGGAGGACAACCCCAGTGAGTGATGTCACACGCTGACCAATCCAAGGCAGTCACATGACCAAATGTTTGCCATAGTACTCTGTGTATACATATTGTACGTTATAGATGCACTATAATGTTGTACCTAAATATTAATACCAATATAATGCGTTTAGTGCCATCTCCAGTTGAGCACCAGATCTGTCCGGCCGTATGCGTCCTCATGAAACTTTCCTTTGATGAAGAACATCGACACGCCATGAACGAACTCGGTGAGTCCAACCACAGACTACAGGTTTACTAAATGACTGTTTCTTTTGATTTGGTAAACGTATTTTCTGACCCTTCACTGACTGGCTAAATGTCTGCTGTCTTTCACATATGTTTCATGTACTTGATGATTTAAATTGTAGTTGTCTGGCAGATTTACTGGCTGTTTCTTCCTTCCCCCAATTTTCTTTCCCCTTCTTTCCGACTGGCTGACTGATTCTTTCCTCAGCCATTTTATTGCCTTATTGGTTGTCCTGTTCTCTGCCTGACTGTTTGACTGTTTTTACTAGAGATGTACCGATGCCGATGCCAGTAATGGTATCGGCATCGGTACACCCACAGGTGCTCTACTTGTACCTGTGAAAGTTGTCCACCAAAACCAGGCTGAGACAGCGGCTCCTCTGCAGCAGAGCAGCTGTGAGTCCAGCAGAGACAACAGGACAGCGCCACATAAGAGCTGCAGCCTAGTTAAACATTTAAATCTCTGGCTGTGAAAATATGTGCTCCTAAACTGTGACGTGTGGTCTGTGAAACCTTTCACGTCCTAATACAGTCAGAGTGTTTGTCATATGCACAGTTAGGAAACGTGTTTCCCTGTACAATGAAATTCTTACTTTGCCGTCCACATGAATGCCACAAAATACAAATGAAATATAAAGTAGATAAATAAGTAACACAAAATCTAAGGCACTTTAAGCAGCAAATGCAGCAATATAATAAAAATATATAAGAATATAATAAGAGAATGTATGCTGCATGGGAGCAACATGTGCAGCAGTCAACAGTCATTGTGCAAACTGAGAATGTAAACAGTACATCACGTATTTCCTGGTAATAAACACCTCAGCTGTTTAGGAGTCTGATGGCAGAGGGAAAGAAAGAGTTTTTCAATCTAGTGGTCCTGCATTTCACACTTCTGAACCTCCGACCAGAGGGTAGGGAGGTGAACAGTTCATGCAGGGGGTGGGTGGGATCTTTGAGGATGGAGGCAGCTTTCGTGGGTCGTGCTCCTACAAAGGTTAAAATCCACTGTTTTACAGTATGTTGTGTAGCAGGCTACACACATTCAGTCGGGTACACGATACTCGGTAGGAACGGTGGCAGTGCTGTTTGTTATCACAGGACGTTTTCAGGTAAATGGCCTTCTGGTACACAGGATGTCCTGGTAATCACTATCAGAAAGTAAATCTCATGAAAATAAAAAAAACTCTCAAGTCTCTGCACTTTTATGGTAATTGGAGTTTTTTGATAGTAGAAATTTCATCATTAAGTACACGGTACTTAATGTAAGTACTTGTACTTGGTCTGAAAAAAAAAAAAACGTGGTATCTTTTTTTGTTTGTTTGTTTGTTTGTTTTTTCCCCCCTCTCTGTGTGTATGTCTCCTCCTGGACTAACACTGTGTCTCTGGGTTATTTGTCCCTGCAGGTGGTCTGCAGGCAGTGGCAGAGCTGCTGCAGGTGGACTGTGAGATGTTCGGTCTGAGCAGTGATCATTACAGCATCACTCTGCGACGATATGCTGGCATGGCACTTACCAACCTCACCTTTGGAGACGTGGCCAATAAGGTCAGAGCTTAACACAAACAGCATGTTTACTCATTCATCCATCCATTATCTGTACCACTTATCCTAACAAGGGTTGTGGGGGGCTGGAGCTAATCCCAGCTGACATTGGACAAGAGGTGGTGTCCAACCTGGCCAGTCCATCGCTGACACTTAGACCCTCTATCTGATATGGTGAAAAACTTCGGAATAATTCTTGATGGTGGTTTTACTTTTGAGAAACAGATTGAGGCAGTGGTTAAGTCTTGTTTTTTTCAGCTAAGACTTAACGAAGGTTAAACCTTTTTGGTCACATGGAGATCTGGAGAAGGCTATTCACGCGTTTATTACTTCATGGTTAGATTATTGCAATGCCTTGTATGTAGGAGTACCCCAGACTTTGCTTCAGAAATTGGTCCAAAATGCAGCAGCTCGGCTGCTATCCAATGCTCCCAGGTTTGTCCATATCTCCCCGATTCTTCGTGCTCTTCATTGGCTTCCGATCCAAATTTAGAATTAAATTTAAGATCCTATTGTTTGTTTTTAAGGCTACCCGTGGTCTCGCCCCATCCTTCCTATCTGACCTGCTGTCAGTGTATGTGTCGCGTCGAGCTCTTCGCTCCGCTGATCATTTGTCGCTGGCGGTGCCGTACTCCTGCTACAAAAAATGGGGCGACCGATCTTTTTCTATCTATGGCCCCAGACTGTGGAATGCTCTTCTGGTAGAATTAAGGGCGGAAAGTGAGCCTCTGGCCTTTAAGTCGGCCTTAAAAACTTACTTTTTTAAGCAGGCTTTTGAGACCTAACCATAACCTAGTTATGGTTAGTATTTGTGTTTGCACCTACCTGTTTTTTTGCTAGTGTTATTGTTTTGTGTGTTTTTATTGTACAGCACTCTGGTGCTCTTGGAGAGCGCTACAGAAATAAAGTTTATTATTATTAGAGAGCCACACACACACACACACACACACACACACACACACAGACAGACACTCCTACCGGCAGTTGAGAGCAACCTAAGCTGCATGTCTTTGGACTGTGGGAGGAAGCCGGAGCACCCGGAGACAACCCACGCAAGCTGTGAGGCAACAGCACTAAACACTGTGCCACCATGCATTGTACATTTTACAGTCTGACCCTTGTTTTAAACATGTTTCTGCACGATGCTCATCAGAACCAGTTATCTTAACTGTTTGTTAAGCTTCATCAGCAGCTCAGTGGGCACAGGATAAAAATCTGTTGTATAACACACAGTAAACTGGAGTAAGAGCCAAAATACAGTGTCCTTCTGTTTTTTTTTGTTTTTTTTTCTTCAATCAAATCATTTTTTAATTCAAAATCATTCTGGATTGAATCATGTGTTTGCCTACAAATAATCTTAATTTTTACTGCATCATGCTTCAAACTCAGTGACCAATCAGATTACAGCATCATATTGTTTATTTCCCTTCAGGCCACACTGTGCTCCATGAAGGGCTGCATGAGAGCGATGGTCGCTCAGTTGAAGTCTGAGAGTGAAGACCTGCAGCAGGTGTGTTCACCTGTCATCAGCACGGTGGTCTCGGAGGATACTGGTCCTTAGGCATTCTTCCCATTTAGGCTTGTTGTCTCTGAGCATTTTGTGTGCTTTCAGGTGATAGCAAGTGTCTTGAGAAACTTGTCCTGGCGTGCTGATGTCAACAGTAAGAAAACACTGCGTGAGGTCGGCAGTGTGCGAGCACTGATGGGCTGCGCTCTCGAGGTCCAGAAGGTAAATAGTTATTTTATTGGTTATTGCAATCAGATGCTTTTTTTCTTCTTGAACTTTTGAGGTCTGTATGGAGCCTGCTCTGAAACTGTGCTTCGCTGTCTTTCTTTGTCTCAAACAGGAGTCGACCCTGAAGTCTGTACTGAGTGCACTCTGGAACCTGTCGGCTCACTGTACAGAGAACAAAGCTGATATCTGTGCAGTGGATGGTGCTCTGGCATTTCTGGTGGGAACACTGACTCATCGCTGCCATCATCGAGAGTGGCGGTGGCATTCTGCGCAACGTGTCCAGCCTCATCGCCACCAATGAGGTGCACAGGTAAACACATAAGTAATCAACTTATGATGACCTCAGAACGCACACTGTCTGGAATAAATGCAAAAAAAACAACATTAATAATCCTCTCTTTTCCCTCCATTTCATCTTACAGGCAGATCCTGCGTGAGCACAGCTGCCTGCCAACCCTGCTGCAGCACCTCAAGTCTCACAGTCTGACTATCGTATCCAATGCCTGTGGAACGCTCTGGAACCTGTCAGCTCGAGATGCCAAAGACCAGGAGGCGTTATGGGAGCTGGGCGCTGTGGGCATGCTGCGAAACCTCATCCACTCCCGCCACAAGATGATTGCCATGGGCAGTGCTGCTGCCCTGCGCAACCTAATGGCCAACCGCCCAGCACGCTACAAGGATGCCAGTGTCTTGTCGCCAGGTGCTGGTGCTCCATCACTGCATGCACGCAAACAGAAGGCGTTATTTGAGGAACTGGATGCACAGCAGCTATCAGAGACTTTTGATAACATCGACAACCTAAGCCCCAAGGCGGCACACAGGAAGGGGCGGGGCTGTAGTGGTGCTGGAGGAGGAGGGAGCATGACACGCTCATACACTAACACACCAGTATTGTCAAGCCCAAAGAATGGAGACGGATCGAAGAAAATGAGTGAGGAAACGGCATATGCTCGGCCAGTGTTCGCACCCAGCGTTCGAGCATCGAGCGATAGCCTAAACAGTGTGACAAGTGCCGATGGCTATGGCAACCGCGGCAAAAACAAACCATCATCAGAGCCGTTCTACTCATCTGACGAGAGCGGCGCCAACAAGTGTTGCGTCTACAGGAAGTACCCGGCCGACCTAGCCCATAAAATTCGTAGTGCCAACCACATGGCAGATGATGATGGTGCAGAGTTAGATACTCCTATCAACTACAGTCTGAAATACTCGGATGAACTAAATTCAGGGAGACAAAGTCCAAGTCACCGCGACGGCATTGAGAGTGAAGATGATGATGAACAGAGCATCACGCTGATGAGGAGGAACGATGGTAATAAATCAGCAACAAGCAGCAACTGCCAGACATCTGTTCCACAACCTCGCTATGTCATTGTCACAGCGGCATCAAACTATGGCGGTGACTCAACAGGTGAGGAGCCAATTGACTACAGTTTGAAATATAGCACTGACACCACTCGCAAGCCACTGTTTCAGCCAGAAGATACCGCTGCCCCCTCCCTCCCCACTATCCCAACTGCTTCTACCAGCAAGCTCCGCCCCCCTCCTCCCCCAGTCAGTCGGGCAGTGCCAAAAAGCAACCAGGAGTCAACACAGACGTACTGCGTGGAGGACACACCCATTTGCTTCTCCAGAGGCAGCTCGCTGTCGTCGCTGTCATCAGAGGAGGAGGAGGACACTGATGTCATTAGGAGGAAGAGGAGAGCTGGGAGCACTGTCAGCTGTGGTGGCACCAACGACTATCCGACACTTCCTGTTAGTGAGAAAGATCCACATGAGCAGAGGCAGCAGAAGGAGGCAGAAAGCCAGACTGCCAGTGCCACTCCTTCTGCACGGGGACGGCGAGGCCATCATCACCACCATGGCCACACCCACCACCACCATCACCACCACCATGTGACATCATCCTCAGGCACCAGGACTCCTAAAAGCCCACCAGAGCAGCCATATGCTCAGGAGACACCACTGATGTTCAGCCGCTGCACATCGGTGAGCTCCCTTGACAGCTTCTCCACCAGTTCCATTGCCAGCTCTGTTCACTCCAGTGAGCCGTGTAGTGGCGTGCCAAGTGGCGTGGTCAGCCCTAGTGACCTTCCTGACAGCCCAGGGCAGACCATGCCGCCAAGCCGTGCCAAAACACCCCCACTGCCATCAACACAGAAAACAAAGGTGGATGATAAAGCCAAGAAGGATGAGGGGGAGAGCAGCACTGATGTCATGCTGCACTTCGCCACCGAGAGCACACCACATGGCTTCTCTCGAGCCTCCAGTCTGAGTGCGCTCAGTCTGGATGAGCCATACATTGCAGCAGAGATTAATAAGAAAAAAGAGGAGGAAGAGAATGAGGAGAAAAAGGAGGAGGAGTCAACAAAGCCAATCCTCGATGAATCAGATGACGACAATGACATCCAGATCCTGGAGGATTGCATCAACATGGCCATGCCGAAGTCATCACGGAAACCAAAAAAACAGCAACAAGCAGCACCACGGAAGCCCAGCCAACTTCCTGTCTACAAGTTTCTCCCACCTCAAAGCCGTCCCCAATCACAGCAGAGGAAAGATGTGCCACCTCCTCCAGAGGAGGTGCCAAGAGTTTACTGTGTGGAGGGAACACCACTCAACTTCTCTACTGCCACCTCACTTAGTGACCTCACTATCGACACTCCACCCAGTGAGGAGACAGCAGCATCCGTCACAGCTGTAGGCCCACCCACATCCACCCAAAGAAGGCTGGTCGGACTTCCTGAGGGGGAGAACGGTGATGACATACTTGCTGAGTGCATTAGCGCTGCAATGCCCAAAGCCAAACCCAGAAAACCAATCAGAGCAGCAGCCACCTGTGAGCAACGCCACGCTCCATCCCTTACCCCCCCTCCTCCTCCAGACCCACCTCCTCTTTGCCAACAGCAGCAGCAGAAGCCAACATCACCCGTGAAGCCAATGCCCCAGCGCGTGTCATATGGCATCCCAACAGCTACAGCCACCAAAGCAAAATCAGGGTTTGCCTTCGACTCACCGCGACATTACACGCCCATTGAGGGAACGCCATGCTGCTTCTCACGCAATGACTCGCTGAGCTCTCTTGACTTTGACGAAGATGACGGTGGTGAGAAAGATGAAGAGGATAAGAGAACAAAAGAAGAAGAAGGCAGAAAGAGGAAGCAGCAGACGGCATCCGTTTTACCTCGAACCAAACCTGCAAACAGTCAGACAGCAGCAGATGAGAAGCAGAAGTTTGCCATTGAGGACACACCTGTTTGCTTTTCAAGAAATTCATCACTGAGCTCGCTGAGCGACATTGACCAGGAGAACAACAACAAGGATTTTGCTCCACCACTGCGAAAGAATCAAGATGGTGGCAAAGCAGAGACATCTACTCCTCCTGCACAGGTGGTGTTGAAGTCCCGTCCCCCCACAGCCAGTGGCTATGCCCCTAAAGCCTTCCATGTGGAGGACACACCCGTCTGCTTCTCAAGGAACTCGTCGCTCAGCTCACTGAGTATTGATTCTGAGGATGACCTGCTGCAGGAGTGCATTAGCTCAGCCATGCCAAAGAAGAAGAAGAAAGCTGCCACCGTCTCCACTGCTGTTGTCACATCACTTCTTGCTCCAAAAGCTGATGATTGTATTATGGCTGAAGAGGAACCTTCAGAGGCGCCAAGAAGCCCTGCTTCACCTGACTCTGAGTCATTTGATTGGAAGGCTATTCAAGAAGGCGCCAACTCCATTGTCAGCAGCCTGAATGCTGCTGCTGCTGCCTCATCACTGTCTCGCCAACCATCATCAGACTCTGACTCAGTCCTCTCCTTAAAGTCTGTTGGTTCACCGTTCCGTCTCCCAAAAGCCACTAATAATGCAGAAGAAGAAAAGGAGGAAGAGGAGGTGAAACGAGGAGCCAGAATCCTGAAGGCAGGAGAATGCAGCATGCTGGAGGCCAAGAAGAAGGAGGACGATGAGGAAGAGGCGAAGGCAGTGAGAGGAGGGAAGAAGGTGTACAGGAGTCTGATCACAGGTAAGCCGAGGGCAGAGCCAGCAGCCAGGGGGCGGAGCAAACCCAGAGCAGCAAGCGTGGCCAAAGCACCGGGAAGCAGCGATGACAGAGGAGGCGGGTCCTCTCGGGACTCCACTCCATCTCGTTCTTCCACAGCAGCCAATCAGAAGGGAGGGAAGCTGTCACAGCTGCCCCGAACTGCATCTCCAGGAAGTGCATCATCATCTTACAGACCACCCAAACAGAGCATGGTAGCAAAGAGTGGAAGCGGCGGCATCCCCAGGGGTGAGCCAGTATCAAGGGTTAGCGGCTCCATGGTAGCTAAAAAGCAGAAGATGGAGCCTGAGAAACCGGTGCTTGTCCGACAGTCGACCTTTATCAAAGAAGCTCCAAGTCCAACGCTGAAGAGGAAGGTGGAGGAGTCTGCTGCAGCAGCAGCTTTAGAATCACCGTCCAGCCCCGATACACCACTACCATCAACAACCAGGAGGCATGATATTAACCGCTCACACTCTGAGAGCCCTTCACGTCCACAGGAAGTAACACCATCACGGTTCAGCCGCACTGGCACCTGGAAGCGGGAAAACAGTGGCAGTGGAGGAGCCAGTGGTGGGAAACACTCCACATCGTTACCACGTGTGGGGACATGGAAACGGACAGGGAGCTCATCATCAGTGCTGTCGGCGTCATCGGAGTCCAGTGAAAAGGGGCGGAGTGAGGAGGAAGGCGCCATGAGGCCGAAGGGGACATGGAGTAAGGCAAAGAGTGGCAGCGACTCATCAGCTGTCCACAACTTGACTGACAAATCAGAAGATGTGTGGGTGCGACTGGAAGATTGTCCAGTCAACAATCCACGTTCCTCCTCTTCCTGTTCAGTCCGCTCTCCTACTGCTGCCAATGCCCCGCCCATCATCGACAGCCCCACCCCCTCCAGAATATCCTCCTCCTCTAACCTCAACCTGCGTCACAGCTATGAGAGCCTCGAGGAAAAGCCGCCGCCACCTGAACGCCAGCAGCAGCAACGCAGTCAGCAGCGCAGTGGTGCCGTGGCAGCTCGTGTAAGCCCCTTCAACTATACACCAAGCCCAAGGAAGAGCAATGGTGATGTCACCACAACTGCCACAGCAACCACCACAGCTTCATCAATGACCCCCACACGACCCTCTCTCATCCCCACCCCCGTCACCAAAAAACGGGAGCCTAAGGGCGGAGAAGGCAGCAGCGGCAGTGGGGGCGGTGGCAGCGGTGAGCGTGGTTCATACATCGTGACGTCAGTGTGAAAGAAAAAAAGGAGAAGCTGGACATAAAATGGCTGCTGCAGTTGGGACAGTAGACAAAATGGAGGGAGTGTAAATATGGTGGGAAATGTCAGAATCAGAATCATGTCAAAGTGTTTGTGAATTGAACTGTACAGGAAGTGATTATGTATTGAAGTTCTAACCCCGCCCCCTAACATCAACTTCTCTCCTATCATTGGCTGCCCTTACCTGTCAGTCAAGGGTGAACCCTAACCCAAGTCAAGGTCCTTTATTTTATGAGAGAAAACTTTAAAAATGAACTCTTAATGTTTTTACCACTGAAATGATGTGTAGCGCTTAGCTCCGCCCCTCCACGCCTGTATCCCTGCATGGCCCCACCCCCCTAAGCTGAAGGATGGCAGTTACCATAATGATGATGAAGATAATGATCTTAACAGTGTTTCTGCTAGCTGACGCATCTGAGCTGATTGTGCTGTTTTTGGAGGTTTTCATGTTTTCTGAATCGAGTCAAGTTCTGGGAAAAATTTTTTGTCTTTTACAAGAGGAAACAGTTTGAGTTTAGAAAAATTAGCCTTTTAAAACTATCCCAAATTAATTAAAAAATTTGGCAATTTTTTTGCAGCCAGAGTTGAACATAGAATCCACGATGTCCATACAGTGGGGCCAATAAGTATTTGATACACCGCCGATTTTTCAAGTTTTCTCACTTACAAAGAATGGACAGATCTGTAATTTTCATCGTAGGTACACCTAAACTGTGAGAGACAGAATCTCCAAAAAAATTCCAGAAAATCACATTGTTAGATTTTTTTATTTATTTCCATTTTATTGTATGAAATAAATATCTGATACAATAGAAAAATAGAACTTAATATTTGGTACCGAAACCTTTGTTTACAATTACAGAGGTCAGACGTTTCCTGTAGTTCTTGACCAGGTTTGCACACACTGCAGCAGGGATTTTGGCCCACTCCTACATATAGGTCTTCTCCAGATCTTTCAGGTTTTGGGGTTGTCGCTGGGCAACACGGAGTTTCAGCTCCCTCCCATAGATTTTCTATTGGGTTCAGGTCTGGAGACTGGCTAGGCCACTCCAGGACCT
>NW_018128161.1:462021-465903 GCF_001952655.1 Monopterus albus
TCCCAGCTCTCTTCAGGTCATTGACCAGGTCCTCCCGTGTAGTTCTAGGCTGATCCCTCACCTTTCTCAGGATTATTGATACTCCACGAGGTGAGATCTTGCATGGAGCCCCAGTCCGAGGGAGATTGACAGTCATCTTGAATTTCTTCCATTTTCTAATAATTGCGCCAACAGTTGTTGCCTTCTCACCAAGCTGTTTGCCTATTGTCCTGTAGCCCGTCCCAGCCTTGTGCAGGTCTACAATTTTGTCCCTAGTGTCCTTAGAGAGCTCTTTGGTCTTCCCCATAGTGGAGAAGTTGGAGTCTGATAGATTATGTGGACAGGTGTCTTTTATACAGGTAATGAGTTCAAACAGGTGCAATTAAACCAGGCAATGAGTGGAGGATAGGAGGGCTTCTTAAAGACAAACTAACAGGTCTGTGAGAGCCAGAATTCTTGCTGGTTTGTATGTGATCAAATACTTATTTCATGCAATAAAATGGAAATAAATTATTTGAAAATCTAACAATGTAATTTTTACTGGAATTTTGTGTGTAGATTCTGTCTCAGTTGAGGTGTACCTACGATGAAAATTACAGAACTGTCAATTCTCTGTAAGTGGGAAAACTTGAAAAATTGGCAGTGTATCAAATACTTATTTGCCCCAATGTACATCTGAAACAAACCCCTCTATTTTTCCCTAACTCAGCTACTGGTCCGTTTGATTTATTGAACAAATTGGGGATTTTTCAGGACACAAGACCTTTTCTTTTTTGAAAAAAGGTTAAATTACAACAGACAGAACCAGTCGACACATTGAAATTGAAAATGTTTTTCTTTCAAACTTCATTCACTCTTTTATTCCAGGGAGGGAATTTTGCTGCCGACTGAACTGTACAATTTAACACTTGAAACACTATGAAACACTCATATTTGAGGAACAGTTGATTCTTCAATTTCTTGGTGATTTTTGAAGATTTCAGTTTCCTGAGAAATTCTGCTGGCTGAAAACTTCCCGCTCTGTGTTGCCTTGAAACAGAAAACACTGTAAAATTTAAGTTATTGCTGTAAAATCTTAAAACGTTCAGTTTTTAAGCACATAATTTATAACAAAGAATTTTGCCATAATAGATTTTCACTTTTTTTTCATGACCAAGTTGAATTTCATTGTTTTTATGTGGATGCTAGGCAAAAAAGAGAAAAATGTTTTGGTAAAATGTTAAATGATAATGAACAATAAAATTCAACATTAGGTGCAAACTAGGCCACTTCGTTGTTTGACTGGTTTCGGGATGGAATTGTTTGTGTTGACCATAAAGGTGCTTTAAAGAAACTGAGCAAAAATGTTGTCTCATGTGCATTCACTTCATCTGTGTTAGTTGCATCAACACACATGTAGTCATGACATCTGCTTCCATTTCTTTCGGGAACTTTTACAGGCTTTGGTGACTCCTGTTAGCAAAGTTCTGGCAGCAGCTTCAGCTTTTAGCTCTGAAACGGTGGGTGTGTTCCAAAACCTAACCAGGCCAACCCGGTCTCTGTTCATTTTAACTACACTAATAAGCATCATGCTGGTGTTATCAGTGTGTGCCCCCTGTTAAAAAGTGTTTACTGTAGCGCCCCCTCTTGGTGGTTAGGGATAGGATGAAGTTAAGGTTGAGTTACAGTATAAGTGGGAAGCAAGTAGCTGTTAAGAATAGGTTTTTAGTTTGGCTGTGTAAATATTTTATCAGCATTTGATTTCTTCTGCTGTTATACAGTATTGTTCAAAATAATAGCAGTACAATGTGACTAACCAGAATAATCCAGGTTTTTAGTATATTTTTTATTGCTACATGGCAAACAAGTTACCAGTAGGTGCAGTAGATTCTCAGAAAGCAAACAAGACCCAGCATTCATGATATGCACGCTCTTAAGGCTGTGAAATTGGGCAATTAGTTGAAAGGGGTGTGTTCAAAAAAATAGCAGTGTCTGCCGTTGACTGTACAAACACAAAACTATGTTGTACAAACGTTTTTGTTTCTAGGATTTAGCAATCCTGTGAATCACTAAACTAATATTTAGTTGTATGACCACAGTTTGTTATAACTGCTTCACATCTGTGTGGCATGGAGTCAACCAACTTGTGGCACCTTTCAGCTGTTATTACACTCCATGATTCTTTAACAACATTCCACAATTCATTTACATTTCTTGGTTTTGCTTCAGAAACAGCATTTTTGATATCACCCCACAAGTTCTCGATTGGATTAAGGTCCGGGGATTGGGCTGGCCACTCCATAACATTAATTTTGTTGGTTTGGAACCAAGACTTTGCTCGTTTACTAGTGTGTTTGGGGTCATTGTCTTGTTGAAACAACCATTTCAAGGGCATGTCCTCTTCAGCATAAGGCAACATGACCTCTTCAAGTATTTTGACATATGCAAACTGATCCATGATCCCTGGTATGCGATAAATAGGCCCAACACCATAGTAGGAGAAACATGCCCATATCATGATGCTTGCACCACCATGCTTCACTGTCTTCACTGTGTACTGTGGCTTGAATTCAGAGTTTGGGGGTCGTCTCACAAACTGTCTGTAGCCCTTGGACCCAAAAAGAACAATTTTACTCTCATCAGTCCACAAAATGTTCCTCCATTTCTCTTTAGGCCAGTTGACGTGTTCTTTGGCAAATTGTAACCTCTTCTGCACGTGCCTTTTTTTTAACAGAGGGACTTTGCGGGGGATTCTTGAAAATAGATTAGCTTCACACAGACGTCTTCTAACTGTCACAGTACTTACAGGTAACTCCAGACTGTCTTTGATCATCCTGGAGCTGATCATTGGCTGGGCCTTTGCCATTCTGGTTATTCTTCGATCCATTTTGATGGTTGTCTTCCGTTTTCTTCCACGTCTCTCTGGTTTTGCTCTCCATTTTAAGGCATTGGAGATCATTTTAGCTGAACAGCCTATAATTTTTTGCACCTCTTTATAGGTTTTCCCCTCTCCAATCAACTTTTTAATCAAAGTACGCTGTTCTTCTGAACAATGTCTTGAACGACCCATTTTCCTCAGGCTTTCAAATGCATGTTCAACAAGTGCTGGCTTCATCCTTAAATAGGGGCCACCTGATTCACACCTGTTATTTCACAAAATTGATGACCTCACTGATTGAATGCCACACTGCTATTTTTTTAACACTTTTATTATTGCCTACTGAGCAATAATAACCTTTAGCCCAAACAATGTTTGATCTTCTTCAGGTTGTCACACATAACTGTCTTCCCTGTACAATGAAATTCTTACTTTGCTGTCCACATGAATGCCATGCAATACAAGTGAAATATAAAGTAGATAAACCCATCCATCCTTTTTCCTCCGCTTCTCTGGAACAGGGTCTCGGGGGCAGCAGTCTAAGAAAAGATGCCCAGACTTCCCTCTCTCCAGACACTTCCTCCAGCTCCCCCAGGGGAATGCCAAGGTGTTCCCAGGCCAGCCGAGAGACATAGTCCCTCCAGCGTGTCCTGGGTCTCCCCCAGGGCCTCCTCCCGGTGGGACATACCCGGAACACCTCCCTAGGAAGGCGCCCAGGAGGCATCCGAAACAGATGCCCGAGCCACCTCACCTAGCTCCTCTCAATGTGGAGGAGCAGTGGTTCTACTCTGAGCTCCTCTCGGGTGACCGAGCTCCTCACACTATCTCTAATGTCCCCAGTTAAGGTCAACAGCTGCCCACCTTCACTGTAAACAGTTTTGGCAGAGCACTGCTTCCCCCTCCTGAGGCGCCGGACAGTTTGCCAGAATCTCTGAGGCCGACCGATAGTCCTTTTCCATGGCCTCACCGAACTCTTCCCAGACCCGAGTTTTTGCCTCCGCAACCGCCTGGGCTGCAGCCCGCTTGGCCTGCCGGTACCTGTCAGC
>NW_018128161.1:468384-477963 GCF_001952655.1 Monopterus albus
AGGCGGCGGCCGCTCTGGCAGCAGCCATGCCAGGGGCTGGAGGGGCCAAATCTGAAGCCAGAGGCAACGGCCCTCTGCCTGGAGGAGGAGGGCTCATGGAGGAGATGAGTGCCCTGTTAGCAAGGAGGTAGCGACACATCATATATTACTCTTCGATTCAGTACGTCTCAAAATAGGCACTTGAGTCATATGAATGAATTTCAGATCTTGTTTCATATACTACAGAAAAGTGAAACTTGACACAGTTGCCATACAGTAGATTTAGCAAACCCCAATGTTGGTCGCAATGGATTTTGTTGTGCCACCTGAAGAATAAGTTCATGTACTCATCACTCTCACTATTCCTCAGTATTATGAGATGATATGTAGTAAAATCGTAATTTAAATGCACTTTGTTGCTGACAGAGAAGTATCACTGTAAGATCTAGAGAAATCTAAGGAATTTAGGTTTTAAAAATGTGGAGTTCAGGAGGAATTGTGTGGTCTGTGCTTTATGATATTAACATTAAACATGATGATATGTTTTTAAAAATAGCAACTGTTTTTCAGAAATAATTCTGGACTCTGTCTTACAGGAGAAGAATTGCAGAGAAGGGCTCATCACCTGAACCTGACCAGAGATCAGTAAGTACCATTAGATCCTTCTTGTCTGCTGTATTCATGGGGTAGGACTGGATAAGTCTGACTTCTTCCTACTCCATTCAAGCATGTACTAGGTATAAGCAAATTGATATTGGATTAGCATTTGTTGGATATGTGTAAAATTATGTGTGTTGACATATCAACTGTCTTTACATGCTTGAAAGAATAAATCAAATCAAATAAATATAACTGAGTATCATCTCCATAGCAATGGAAATTTATGCTGTGCTTCCTGATAATATTGCCTAAAGGGAGCATGTATAAAGTGAAGAGAAATGGACCTAACACAGCCCTGTGGAACGCCGTGACTAACTTTAGTTTGTGTGGAAGATTCATCATTAACATGAACAAATTGAAATCTTTCCGATAAATAAGATTTGAACCAATTTAGTGCAGTTTCTTTAATCCCAATAACATGTTCAAGACTCTGCAGTAAGATGCTGTGATCAATGGTGTCAAAAGCAGCACTGACATCTAAGAGGACAAGTCCCTTTGTGAGGGTTTTCGTGTCTTGCCCAAGGACACTTCGATATGTGGACTGCAGGTACCGTGATTTGAACTTCCAATCCTCCGGTTGGGAGACAACCACTCTACCCACTGAACCACAGTCGCCAGCAGTGAGTGTGAAATTATGCATGTGCAAACTGAGTAAGTAAACAGTACAGGTGGAATTAGGAGTTAATTCCTGAGTCAGCTGTTTAGGAGCCTGATGGCAGTCAAGAGAAGTGTTCACAAACCTCCTCTGAGCATTAATTGTGCATTCATAGGCATTAAATCAACCTTTACTTTTTAATAAAAAGGTCTGCCTTTCATGGCTGTCAAACTTTTCTCGATAAAACGCGTAATCGATTTGAAGCTTAAACGTAACGTTAGGTTTCTAGCTAATGTGGCCAGAGTGTGATGCCAACTAAATTAATTCAGACAAATCATCCCAATTTAAATGATCATTTAATATTACAATTATTCTGAATAGAGTCGTAGTTAAACAGGTAATCTGGTAGTTAGGGAACAGAGACCAGAGTCACTCCCCCTGCCGTGAGATATATAAAGTATTAAATAAGAATACTGTCAAAAGCGCCAGTCAGTCCAATCAGTTGCTGTTGGTCACGAGGTACCGTCAGTCAGTCTTTCTGTCAACCTACAGTCAGTCAGCGTTCCCCCCGACCCCCCAGCCGGGTCTACGGTACACTTTTCACAGTAGCATTCTCATCCTCTCTTCTTCTTCTCTAACCCAGCTATCCTAGCCTTTTATCTGCTCGCAGTTACACAGCCTTCCATGGCCTGAGCCAGAGACGCAGTCTCATGCCCGCTCCACACCCCTTCTTCCGAGCATTATCTAAGATGTCCAGTACATGACCTTCTAGGTCGCATTGACCTAGCGCACATTTCCTTTTTCTAAACCTGAACAGAGCACATGAACAGTTCACATAAGGCTGCAGCTGTCCATTCCCCATCTGAGGAGGAAGTCACTCTGGATGTATACCCATAAGTTAAACAAGGGAGACACAGCCCAAGATATTCTTGCTTGAGCAAGAGAAGAGAAACAGATAAAAGATTCCGTAAACACTTAGCTCAGCCTTACATAACTATTACAAATAATATCTATATATGAACTACATACCATTCTATTACATATTACCTCTGGAACCTTATTTATTTTTAACCATTACACTAATGTTTGCTCAACCAATGAGCTACAGTAGCTAATATATTACTCATTCATGTACTTGCCTTTCTTTGAATTTTTTACTGACAGATGAAGTTGGATGTTGTGTGGCATTTTTTTTGTGCTGCAGACTGTGCACACTGTTGTCCTCTTCTTGCTGTCATAGCCAACATAATCCTTTAATAATGATAGTTACATCCTGCGACCTGCATTACCCCGCTAGTCTTCCACATTCTGATAACTTGGCAGATGCCATGCCAACTGATTTCAAAAACAAAATGTAACCTGTCAATATTCAGAAAAATACAAATATTTCATTAAAAAGTGGAGTCATTTTGAGTCATGTCTCAAGTCTAAGTCAACTCTCAAGTCATGAATGCCAAGCCAACGTCAAGTCGTCTTTTACCCGTGTTTCTCGAGTCCTTAAATTTGCCACTTAAATCTGAATGGAGTCAAGTCATGTGACTGGAGTCCCCCACCTCTGCCGAGCAGATTACTTTTGAACAACTGGCCCCAGAGGATTGGCTCAAAGCCACTTTCTAATTTGTCCCATGATCATAAATGAACATCTGACTTCAGGTGCAACTCCTCTTCATTGTCCTGTCTGCTCCACTCTGGTAGTGCGAAATGTTGAATTTTATACCAACACATTTTAAAAACAGCTTCTTTGTCATCAGACAAAGGAGAAATATACTCACTGAATAAGACCCTTAATAATACTGTGCTAGTGTACAAAGTATTGTTAGTCTCCTAAATATTTGAAAGTTATTACAGCTGTTTTAATGATGTCCATCCAACCCTAACCCTAACCTGCTGATCTGTGTCACTCTCCATACTGTTACTCAAATATTGTATGTGAACGTGCGTCTGGGCTGCGTTTCACATATAAAGCATCATCAGATCAGTTTTCTGCTGTATCTGACCTGACCAGGCTCAATTTGATATGAAACCGCATCAATACATTCACAGCCACAGACATTTAGTCTGTCACCTCTGTACAGCTGTCACTGAAAGAACCTTCAAATCCCGCTTACCAACGGTTTTGGAGATAGGACAGATTCAATCAGTTCCCACTTTAGAGCAGGACTATCTCACTCTTTGCAGTCTGTAGGAACTACGTGTCATGTTCTGTATGCTGACTGTATTAAGTTTCTCTGACTAATAAATGTCACCATCAGCCACACATTTATTCTGTTTACATGAAAAAGATAAAAATTCTGTTTGCACAGTACACGGTGCGTTTTAGGGTTCGTTTTAAGATTCTTTTATTTGTTTATAAATCCTTAAATGGGCTGGCACCATCTTATCTGGTGGAACTGTTACGTCTGTATAACCCGTCGCGGTGCCTCAGATCAGCAGATCAGCTTCTTCTGGAGGCACCGAGGGCCAGGCGGAAAACTAGGGGGGATAGAGCCTTTGCTGTGGTAGGTCCAAACCTATGGAATGCGTTGCCGCTTTATATTAGGCAGGCCCCCTCACTGTCCACTTTTAAGTCTTATCTGAAGACATACTTATATTCATTGGCGTTTGACTGGGAATGAGACTCTGTCTGTAGTGTTAGCGTTTATATTACTGTCTATAGCTTTTTATGTGTTGTTTTTTTATATTTGTATGATATGTTAAGTGCTTTGGTCAGCTGTGCTGTGGTAAAGCGCTATATAAATAAAGTTGAGTTGAGCTGAGTACAAAAACAAACTAATAAAATCACAAAGGCTACAATCGTACAAGAAATTATACATTTGTCTAAAACGTCATGTTGTTTGATCCAGCATCTCAACCAATCAGCTCTCAGATCAGGTGAGACCAGGCGTTTTCCATCACGCCCTGAACTCCTGCTCTCGGTGGAGAGCACCTGCAGCCGCCTTGATCTGTGAGAATAACGTTGACCACGTGGGCGTTACGTCAGAGCAAGGCGGGATCAAGTCGGACAGTAATAAGATAACCCGAATGCATAATGCACCGATCACCGGCGATTGATTCTGTGCAGATCTGGGTCATCTCGAACATGTCATGTGACCACAGTCTGTTGTTCACAGTTCACCCTCTGTAACGTTTTGGCTACAAACGGGTTTCCTCAAGGTATCACTGCTCCACGTTATAATTAGTACTTCGTTCATGGTTCTGGCGAAATTACTTATTGGTTGTTGGTTACTTATTACAGTATAGAGGCGGTGGCGTTATGTGATGTCACTTCCTGCCAATGTCTCCGTCTTCGCTTTTCTGTTTCAGTCGGGTGATGGACACTCAGAAGGTAAGAATGATTGATCAGTGATTAATGACATCTGTATGGTGAAGACGAGACACATAGTTAGCTAGCTAGCAACTAACAGTTGTCTCTGCTCGAGTGAGCATCCCTCTGGATGAAGGACTACTTATATTTTTACGAGTCAGTACTGATTCATCAATTAATGATTGCCATTTTGAACACTAAAAACTGGTCAGGTGTTTTTCTACTCGGACCCCCTGATGTAAACATGCTGGCTTGTTTGTTTGGTGGACTGAGCTGACGGAGTAATATTGGTAGAGCAGCATATTAGCTGATGTTAGCTGATGCTGTCTAGTGTTGCCTGATGTTAGCTATTAGCTAATGCTAGCTGATACTGGCTCATATTAGCTATTAGCTGATGTTGGCTGTTAGCTAGGGTCCTCTTCTTCCCGGACATGTCCTCTTTTTGGGACTAAAAAAATGCGTCCGGCCGGGATTTCTAAATCTCAGAAAATGTCCGGGATTCGGCTTTTGCTGCAGTCGACATTAATTGTATTCGTTTTTGCATCACGTTTACCTTTCTCTTAAGGCCTCGCCTTGTTGCACGCCACCATTGGGAAGAGAGATAAACGGAAATGCATTGGCCAGGGCGTCTCAATCCCAGCACAACGGCAACAGACAGCCAATAGGAAGAGAGACAGCAGTTGCTTACCTGTCAGTGGATGGCACATCATGGCTCCTGTGCAGAACGATGCCCAAACGGAAATGTAAATTCACGGAAGATTTACAAAACAAATTCCCGTGTTTTCGTCCCGGTCGGGATCCGTTCGAAGCAGAATGCATGACCTGCAAAGCTGGCACGTAAGATTGCACAGTTTTTGTTTGCTATTCCTTCTCACAATGCAAATGTCGAGAGAGTTTTTTTCACCGATGCAAAGCCAGTGGACAAAGGAAAGGAATGTCTTGTCTGTTGAGTCACTGAAGGGGCTTCTGTGCACCCAGTACAACTTTGAACACATGTCTTGCAAAGACTTTCATGCCTACTTGATTGGTAATCAGGGACTATTGGGAAAGATTCGATCTTTAGGAAAGTATACCAGAAGATCAGGAGAACTGAAATGATTTTTGACTGAAATACAGGGTTTTTTTCTTCTTCTTTTTTTTAATGGCAGCTGATTTTTAATTTTACTTTAACCTATGGCCTTGAAAAAAAACAGTGCCATTTAAAAGGTGTTAAATGCTAAACTTTTTTTTTAAAATATTGGTTTGTTATTATTCTGTTGTTGAAGGCCAAAAGTTCAATGGAAAGGATATTATTTATGTATTAAAGTTCAGTAACATAGTTTCATGGTTGTGAATGCATTTGTCAAGTATTTAGACCCCCCAACCCCATCCCGATCCTTCCAACCACAGTGTCCGTCTGCCTCCTGACCCCACTGTCCTCTTTTTTTGAAAAGTGAAATATGGTCACCCTATGTTAGCTGATGCTGGCTAGTGTCGCCTGATGTTAGCTGATGCTGGCTCATGTCAGCTATTAGCAGATGCTAGCTGTTGGTTGACGTTGACGTTAACGTTAGCAGATGATTTTGGCAGTGACACTGTTGACAAGAATAACGTGTGATGGAGGGTTAGCATCACCTGTACACAAACTGGACTTGACAGGATCAGTGGTTCAGCCACGGTGAGGCGTGTTTTTTTTATTTTGGAAAGAGAAGACTAATAAAAGGATATTTCACAATGTGAAATTCATGCATTAACATATCGAAATAAGCATGTGCACATGGATCTTCACTGTTTTGGGAAAACAGAAAAGACTGTCCTCAACTTATTTGTATGAAAAGGTGCTACTATCTAATTGGTTTTGGAGCCAGGCACCGCAGTTGCTCTCCACCGGGAGCAGGAGCTCGGGGCATGATGTGTCTAATTTAAATGCCTGTATGAATGTTTTTTCCAATCATATGCCCATTGTTTTTGAGGCTAAATTGTCTTGTGCAGTGGGTGCTTTGCGGGCGCCTGTTCGGCGCTGTTGGACACTGAACCCATCCACTGCTGGCTTATTTGCCACGGCCTTCGACCAGACAATTGTTCGTGCTGACATGGCTGCTGAGGATACAGAGGGTCTTAGTGCTTGGTTTCATTCCTCTTGCAGCTATATATTGGACTCTGTGGCCCCGATGAAAACTGTGCTGCCTAAGGCTAGGAGGGAACCCTGGCTTGGCACTAGAACTCGTGCAGCCAGACAGACCTGCCGCAGAGCCAAACGAAGGTGGAAGAAGGATGGACTGCAACTTTCACTTCAAATCTTGAAGGACTGTTGGCGCAACTATCAGAGGACTGTGGAAGAAGCCAAGCGAGAGTATTTGTCCAGTATTGTTGTAGCTAATAGCCATGATTCACGTGTGTTATATAAAACAATCGGGACGGTGTTAAATCCCCCACAGCCTTCCTGCCTGGAAGCAACGGTTGAACAATGTAATAAGTTCTTTTTTTTTTTTAATGAGAAGGTTGCTGCTATAAGAGCCCCTGTGTTAGGGTTAGTGCCCGATCCGTCAGTCTATACTACTTTTTTGGCTATTCCTTCGGTTTATGCTCCCTGTTTGGCTATTTTTGATGCATTTGAGCCGGTAACTCTGACTTTTTTGGAGGGAGTGGTTGCCCAGGCTAAGCCATCTGGCTCCCCTCGAGATGTTGTTTCCCCGGCTCTATTCAAGGAAGTCTTCCCCTGTATTGGAAGAATGGTTTTGGATATTGTTAACAGTAGTTTGTCGTCTGGTACTGTTTGTGGTAATTTCAAACATGCAGTACTGCAGCCTCTGCTCAAGAAGCCAGGTCTGGATCAATCCATACTGAGTAATTTCAGGCCCATTTCAAAGTTGCCTTTTATTTAGAAGATTTTGGAAAAGGTGGTCTATGCGCAGGTGAAATCCTACCTAGACGAGAATAACTTATTGGAGGTTTTTCAATCTGGTTTTAAAACTTTGCATAGTACAGAGTCAGCCTTATTGAAGGTTGTTAATGATATTTATTTGGCCACTGATGCGGGTGAATATGTGATTCTTGTTCTGTTGGACTTGACTGCTGCCTTTGACATGGTTGACCATGACATTTTAATATCTCGGCTTCAGGACTTGGTGAGCATTTGTGGTGCTGCCCTAGCATGGTTTAAGTCATATTTATCGTGTAGATTGTTGTCTGTTGGCTTGGCAGATGCTGAATCTGTGACAACCCCTTTATCCGGGGTCCCACAGGGCTCAATTTTGGGGCCTCTGCTTTTTTCATTTTATTCCCCTGGGTTCTGTTTTTAGGAAACATGGGGTGTCTTTTCATTGTTACGCTGACGATGTCCAGATTTTTATGTCGTTGAGTAAGAAGGACACCTACTCGATTCAGCTGCTTCTATCGTGTCTTACTGATATTAGGGGCTGGATGTTGTTAAGTCATTTAAAGTTAAATGATGCCAAAACCGAAGTTATATTGTTTGGCACGTATATGTCTGATGACCTTCCCCCAGTAGACTTAGGGTTCTTGGGGCAGTATGTGCGACCGGTGATCACTGACTTAGGTGTTAAAATAGACAATGGAAAGTCAGACAAATGCGGTTGTAAAATCTGTTTTTTTTTCTATCTTAGGCGGTTAGTGAAGGTAAAGGCCTTTTTGTTGCGGCAGCAGTTTGAGACAGTGATCCATGCGTTTGTTACATCTCGCATGGATTACTGTAATGTATTGTACTCTGGAGTCAGTCAATCGGGTCTTGCCCGCCTCTAGAGAGTTCAGAATGCTAGCGCTCGGTTAATGGTAGGGGGACATAAGAGGGGCCACATAACTCCAGTTCTGGCATCTCTTCACTGGCTTCCTGTGCATTTTAGGATTCGTTTAAAGATCCTTTTATTTGATTATAAGTCCTTGAATGGGCTTGCTCCGTCTTATCTTACGGAACTTTTACATCCGTATAATCCGTCGCGGTGCCTTAGATCAGCTGATCAGCTTTTTCTGGAGGCACCGAGGGCCAGGCGGAAAACTAGGGGGGATAGAGCTTTCGCTGTGGTGGGTCCAAATTTGTGGAATGCATTGCCTCTTTATATGAGGCAGGCCCCCCTTGTTGCCCATTTTTAAGTCATATTTTAAGACCTATTTGTACTCATTGGCGTTTGGACAGGGCTGAGACTCTTTTTACCTTGACTGGACCCGAATGTTTGTTTTATTGTTTTTATTTTTACGTTGTTACAATTTTAGATTTGTATTGTATGTTAAGCACTTTAGTCAGCTGTGGCTGTGGTAAAGCGCTATATAAATAAAGTTGAGTTGAGTTGAAAAACTGTTGGAGAAAAGCCATGGTTTAGACTTAACTCTCCCGTTATTGGTCCTTCAGTCCGTCCTCTTCCTATGTCCTTTCTGCTCAAATCGTCGTGGACAGCGCCCTAAGAAGAGGAAGAATACCTATACTGCCTTACTTTTTACCTTGACTGGACCCGAATGTTTGTTTTATTGTTTTTATTTTTACGTTGTTACAATTTTAGATTTGTATTGTATGTTAAGCACTTTAGTCAGCTGTGGCTGTGGTAAAGCGCTATATAAATAAAGTTGAGTTGAGTTGAAAAACTGTTGGAGAAAAGCCATGGTTTAGACTTAACTCTCCCGTTATTGGTCCTTCAGTCCGTCCTCTTCCTATGTCCTTTCTGCTCAAATCGTCGTGGACAGCGCCCTAAGAAGAGGAAGAATACCTATACTGCCTTAATTCCTACATACACACTCACTTCTTCCTTTGTTTCCAACTAACTGCTCCATATTAGGCATTGCTCTCCATTTCACTAATTAAAACTGTTCTGCCTGTGTTTGTGTGGGTGCATAATGTTCCTACCTTTGAAACTTTCTCCTCCGCTAGTGTGAAGCGAGTTCTTTTATTTTGAAAAGAGAAGACTAATAAAAAGATATTCCACAGTGTGAAACTTATTATGCATTAACGTATCAAAATAAGCATGTGCACATGGATCTTCACTGTTTAGGAAAAACAGAAAAGACTGTCCTCAACTTGTCGGTATACAATATTTGTATGAAAAGGTGCTAC
>NW_018128161.1:478065-479809 GCF_001952655.1 Monopterus albus
GTGAACAGCGCCCTAAAAAGGGGAGGAATACCTATACTGTCTTAATTCCTACATACACAGTCACTTCTTCCTTTGTTTCCAACTATTTCCAACATATTAGGCATTACTTTCTGGTTCCAATTAAAACTGCTCTGCCTGTGTGTGTGCATATGGTTCTACCTTTGAAGTTTTCTCCTCGTCCTGGCTTCAGATCCAATCTCTGTTTACTAACCATAGTGTCCCAGTGAACCCTAATTCCCCTGGACTTATCAGCCAGGTGGTGATAGTAAAGTAACTGTGGACCCTCTTTGCCAAAGCTGTAAATCTAATGAGATTCAGTGTTTTAGCGAACCAGTCCCTTTGATGTTAAACAGTGCTCCAGTTGGCTAACACTATAAATATTGACCAGTGATTCAGTGAACACATAAGGTGATGTGTAACTATGTAAACATAACTGTGACATATGAGTATGTAAACTTTAGTGTGCTATAAAATAAAAACCTTAACAAATCCTATTCATAAGTGCGTAAAATAAAAATCACCCTAACACCACTAGATTGACCTGAGCCACCTGAAGTGGTGGTAAGTGTACAATCAACGGTCGGTTAACATTTTCCTGGGCTTCTTCAAAACAACTGCTTCCATGGGAAGGCAAACTTTGTCACATGTTAATGATGTTAAAGCGCTCAATATGTATATCAACAATATAAATGGATATACTTAAAAATGCCATTACAGAAGGTCGTAGTGATAGATGTAGCAATCCCAAGTGATAGCAACATAAGGAAGAAGGAATACGAGAAGCTCGAAAAATACCCAGGGCTGAAAGAAGAGCTAGAAAAGATGTGGAAGGTTGAAGGCACAAGTGGTCCTCGTGGTAATAGGAACATTGGAGGCTGTGACCCCCAAGCTGGGAGAGTGGCTCCAACAGATCCCAGGAACAACATCTGAGATCTCTGTCCAGAAGAGTGCAGTCCTAGGAACAGCTAAGATACTGCACAGGACCCTCAAGCTCCCAGGCCTCTGGTAGAGGACCCGAGCTTGAAGGAAGGAATACAAGACTGCCCCAAAGTGTGGGGCGAGTGGGGAATTTATATATACAGTGGGTACGGAAAGTATTCAAACCCCCTTAAATTTTTCACTCTTTGTTATATTGCAGCCATATGCTAAAATCATTTGTTCATTTTTTTCACCATCTTGGAGTCCTTCAGGTGTTTTTTAGCAAACTCCATGTGGGCTTTCATGTGTCTTGCACTGAGGAGAGGCTTCCGTCGGGCCACTCTGCCATAAAGCCCCGACTGGTGGAGGGCTGCAGTGATGGTTGACTTTCTACAACTTTCTCCCATCTCCCGACTGCATCTCTGGAGCTCAGCCACAGTCATCTTTGGGTTCTTCTGTACCTCTCTCACCAAGGCTCTTCTCCCCCGATAGCTCAGTTTGGCCGGACGGCCAGCTCTAGGAAGGGTTCTGGTCGTCCCAAACGTCTTCCATTTAAGGATTATGGAGGCCACTGTGCTCTTAGGAACCTTAAGTGCAGCAGAAAGTTTTTTGTAACCTTGGCCAGATCTGTGCCGTGCCACAATTCTGTCTCTGAGCTCTTCAGGCAGTTCCTTTGACCTCATGATTCTCATTTGCTCTGACATGCACTGTGAGCTGTAGGGTCTTATATAGACAGGTGTGTCCATCCATCCATCCATCCATCCATTTTCTTCCGCTTATCCGGGACCGGGTCGCGGGGGCAGCAGTCTAAGCAGAGATGCCCAGA
>NW_018128161.1:480065-481523 GCF_001952655.1 Monopterus albus
ATTCTGTGTTTTTCTGTCAATATGGGGTGCTGTGTGTACATTAATGAGGAAAAAAATGAACTTAAATGATTTTAACATATGGCTGCAATATAACAAAGAGTGAAAAATTTAAGGGGGTCTGAATACTTTCCGTACCCACTGTATATACATACATCTATCACTACGGCTATCCCATCTATCAGATAGATGGATAGATGTGTGATATATAAAGATGCCCCTGAGACAATCCAGCACATAACAGCTATATATGTATATAAAGTACCTTATTTTTGTTTAAGCCTTGTGTTCTGTTAAGAATCTTAATATTTTCCTAATGCACATTCCTTTTTCTTGTTTGCACATTCTTGTCTACTCATTGCCTTACAGAAGAACATTGTACGTGCACACTGAGAGCTGCTGTACTGGAGTCAGATTGCTCGTGTTTTCAACACACCTGGCCAAACAAGCTGATTGATTGTTTACTCTAAAGCGGAATTTTGTTTAAATGTTTTTAAATAACGTCTTTGTTTTGTGTTTTCAAACAGGAAGCTCTGCGTAGGATTATCAGCACATTAGCCAGTAAAAATGAAGATCTCCAAAGCTTCCTGGAAACACTCAACACCACATTGACAGGACTGCAGGTCAGAAGCTGATTGGGGAAAGAGAGCAGAGCAAGGGGCTTAGGTAGGGCTGAGCAATAGGGACGTTCAAGATGAGCCAGATTTGTGCAGAATCACTGTAAAGTGCAGCTGGTTAGTTTTCTGTCCAACTTGATCCCACCTTGCTTCGACGTAACGCCTCCATATACAGTGAGGAACAGAAGTATTTGAACACCCTGCGATTTTGCAAGTTCTCCCACTTAGAAATCATGGAGGGGTCTGAAATTCACATTGTAGGGGCATTCCCACTCTGAGAGACAGAATAAAAATAAAAAAAATTCTGGAAATCACGTATGATTTTTAAAGAATTTATTTGTCTTGCACTGCTGAACATAAGTATTTGAACACCTGAGAAAATCAGTGTTAATATTTGGTACAGAAACCTTTGTTTGCAATTACAGAGGTCAAACGTTTCCTGTAGTTCTTGACCAGGTTTGCACACACTGCAACAGGGATTTTGGCCCACTCCTCCACACAGATCTCCTCTAGATCTGTCAGGTTTCGGGGCTGTCGCTGAGCAACGCGGAGTTTGAGCTCCCTCCAAAGATGTTCTATTGGACTGAGGTCTGGAGACTGGCTAGGCCACTCCAGAACCTTGATATGCTTCTTACGGAGCCACTCCTTGGTTATCCTAGCTGTGTGCTTCGGGGCGTTGTCATGTTGGAAGACCCAGCCACAACCCATCTTCAATGCTCTGACTGAAGGAAGGAGGTTGTTGTTCAAAATCTCACAATAAATGGCCCCACTTATCCTCTCCTTAATACAGTGCAGACGTCCTGTCCCCTTCACAGAAAAGCACCCCCAAAGCATGACGTTACCA
>NW_018128161.1:481946-489797 GCF_001952655.1 Monopterus albus
AAACTCCGCGTTGCTCAGCGACAGCCCCGAAACCTGACAGATCTAGAGGAGATCTGTGTGGAGGAGTGGGCCAAAATCCCTGTTGCAGTGTGTGCAAACCTGGTCAAGAACTACAGGAAACGTTTGACCTCTGTAATTGCAAACAAAGGTTTCTGTACCAAATATTAACACTGATTTTCTCAGGTGTTCAAATACTTATGTTCAGCAGTGCTAGACAAATAAATTCTTTAAAAATCTTTCAATGTGATTTCCTGAATTTTTTTTTAATTCTGTCTCTCAGAGTGGGAATGCACCTACAATGTGAATTTCAGACCCCTCCATGATTTCTAAGTGGGAGAACTTGCAAAATCGCAGGGTGTTCAAATACTTCTGTTCCTCATTGTAGGCAACAATATTATTATGGGATTGAGGTGGCTGCAGTTTCTGGAGCCAGGCACCACAGTTGCTCTCCACCAACAACAGGAGCACAGGGCATTATGGGAAGTGCCTTGCTCTCACTTGATCTGAAAGCTGATTGGTTTAGATGCTGGATCAACAACATGACGTTTTATAGAGGGTTTACATTTGTTGTTAAATAGGAGAGATTTTGATTATGCTAGTTAGTTCCACAGCGATGGTTTTACTTGAATATTTAAATACTAACATTGAAAACCGATTACATACCCAACAAACAAATATCTGAATAGTCGGATGTTCGGGTCCAGTTGTAGAAAACTTCATTGAAACAACTACTGCACCCTGAAACAAGCTGAAAAGTTTGGTCTGATATCATTTTACTAAATTGGGATCAGATCTGTCAGTATATGAGTGTTTCTGTCACTTCCTGTCTTTGACACATATATGATGGACATGGTGTCACCACTTCCCTTCACTATGCAAAAAATTAAGCTAAAATATCATGAATGCAGTGTCTGCCATTTTGCTTTTTGTGCTATAGTGACCAGAAGTGGAGTGACAGCATCAGACCACCAATCAAAGCAGTCAAATCAACTAAAATACACCATATTAAAAACAAATGACCATCTGTACACACATCACTGTTGTAATATCTACAACAACAAAAAAACACAGAAATCACCTCTGGGAAATATTTATCTGATTTGTACTTTGAGTTTTTAGTTTGGTCATGTCCAAACCACTGCAACCAGCCACCATGTCCATAATTCTTACAGTTGATGCTTCCTGTGCAGACTAAAGGTGGGTGGAGAGCTCCTAAACTGTCCTCCAGTCCCAGTGTCCACACTCGCGGTCTTTGAGGCGCGTTCCCGCTGAGTTAGTGAGGGCTTAGGACTGTCCCGCTGTGAAATTGTGAAATCATCAAGCGCACGAGGGCTCTCTCATCTTCATTTTGAGCCCTTTATGCTCACTTTCTGTAAGTCGATGTTTCTGCAGACTTTACCTGAGGGAATTCCCCACAGTTCATTGTGTTGCGAGGTTAAACACGGGATTAGTCTATCAGGGAGCCTGGAGGCGTAAAGAAATGTCATAAAAGAGAGATGAGAAAAATAAAGACGACAAACTGTAAATGAATAGTCATTCTTATGTTAACTGATGTTCTATTTGTGTATGTTGCTTTGGACAAAAGCATCTACAAAATACTGCAACTAAAACATAAGCATTCTGTATTATGCACCTATTTCGCTCAGCTGGTTTTTTTTTTTTTTTGTTTTTTTTTAACTTAATGATGTCGTTTTGACAAAAACATATTAAACTGATGAGGTAATTGACACTTGTGCCTCATCCACTCTTTAAGGCAGGAGCCTGGATCATGTTCAGAAGAGCCAGTCGTTCCCTGAAGCATCTTGGCTGTGAGGAAAGTGAAAGAAAATAAAAACCTCTCAACCCGCAATAGTTAGAGCCATGGTGCCATTTTGGCGTTGTCATGGTGATGTGGTAGACTTAAGTCACAGAGTGCTCTCCCGTTCCTGTATATACAGTTTCCAGCCCTTGTGGACTCGGGCACTCTGGTGATGTCACTTACGTAAGTCTTTGAGGGTTCAAGGCTTGAGTCCTTAGGGAGGGCTGTGAGATTCCGCCAGTCCGTCTTCATAGCAGCTTTTTGTCTCGACCTCCTAACCTACTGCCTGCTCCTGTCCACTGTCTTGGCATCTTGAACAAGCCCACAATAACATAAAAAAAAATTTAAGTACAATTTGCCCACTTAGGAGGAGTCATGTAAAGTGATGTCCGACCTGGAGGTGGAGCTTGGTGAGCTAAGCGCTGCACTGGAAGAGAAGGGGGCAGAGCTCCGTGATGTCATTCAAGAGGAAAAGCAGAGGAAGGAGGCGGAGCTTCAGGTGGAAAAATTATTGTTTTTATGTTTTATTAACTTTTGACTTCCAGTTTTTGTCTTTGTTCATTTTGTTTTACTTATTTGTTTTTCTTTGTTTTGCAACAATTTTTTTTCTTTTGTTTTAAATTTTTTTTATCCTCCCCCTGTTTTTTTTACAGCACAGAGAAACTTCAGATTTTGAAAGTATTTTCTCTATTCTTTTCCCTCACAAATGTTTTTACTTTTGTGTTTTTTAATATTTAAAAACAATTTTTCAGAACCAACTGTCAGAGGGAAAGTTTGCTCTGCTGTCATGTGAAGAACTGCTTGAGTTTGCAAATCAGACACTTACCATCACCAATGAAGAAGAATTCTTGAAGGTACAATGGGAAGGTGATGAAAAAATGAGCAGACTCTTTAAAGAAACAAAATTTTGTCAAGAAATTTCCTGAAAGTTTTCATTTTGTTTAAAGTCATGATTTAATCAATTATAAACAACACTGCTGTGTGAAAAAGAAATTTAAAAAAAGCTCCAAACAGACACATTAATTTAAATAAGTCATTTTTCTTTTTTATTTTCCAGGCTGCAAAACAAATCAAGGAAAGGTAGGTTCAGTTAAAGTATTTTAATATCAAAGTGTTTAATGATAGTTTCGTCCTCTATGCCAGCGGAACATGCGTTCAGTTGGAATCACGTTCCAACGTTCTCAATATTTCTTTTCTTTCTTTCTTTTCCTGTTGCTGCTTTTGCTGCTTTTTGTTTTTATTTAGATTTACATTTTGTTGTAATTTGGTTATTTATTAATTCTTGTGAAACACTAACATTTAACTAACAAAAGTCTAAGTGAACCATTATAATGAAAGTGTTTAAATGTGAATCCTGGCCCTAACCTTCTTCCTATGTCTAACGCGTAACCCCCCGGCACTAACACTAAAATTCCACCCTCCACCCTCTTTGCACTGGGACCTTGCCCCCCTCATGTTGCCAGGGTAACGATGGCTCCGGCTTTCCGGCTGACAACTCGACCAGCTGCGTCAGAGAGCATGGCGCAATTTACTGTTGACTTCAGTACGGAGAGGACAAGGCTTCAACAACTTAATTTCCTACCTGGTGAGTCATCAGGGAGTTAATTTTTTTACAGAGCATCTTTTTTGCTTTTTTTTTTTTAAATATTTTCTTTCACTGATGACAATCTTAATTCAGATTTCACTTTTTGACTTGTGATCTGTGGTCTTTTCAGTTTTAAACTTGCTATGGTTCAGAGCATTCTTAGGACTGCTTTCTGTCTGATTCAGAAAAAGTAGTTCAAACATCTACGTAGTGCTGGGCGGTATACTGGCTTTAATTCTATGTAAATGTCAGGTTGGCAGTTCTTTTCAAAAAGCATTTTTGTTACATTTCTTGAATTTCTCTTCATCTGAATGTCAGTGAATACATTAAATGCTCTGATAACAAAGAAAAAAAATGTCATCTGTGGCAGAAGCAGGGCTGAAAGACGCATGCCCACTATTTTTACTCATCCCAAAGCCATTGGACGGCCTACCTGTCTGTCAACTTATCTTCCTACTTGTGCAGACTCTTCCCATGTACTCAGTGCACGAGCCAAGAGTTTTTCGTAAGGCGTTGCAGCTGTAGGCAGATATGTTGCTGCTCTGTTTCGGTAGCTAAAGCTAGCGAACTGTGGCAGAGAAGGTACCATAGCAGCTTTGGTTCGCAAGTGTAGACTGTTGTTACAGATAGAGCGCGGCATGCATTGTAGGGGTTTGGAGCAGGGCAGGGGAGGAAGGCGCGCACAAACAAATTGCACACATGTTGGGCACCAGTTGCTAGGTGACCAAAAAGCTTTCCAGGAGGTGGTTAGCAGATATTAACAAGTTTTTCAAGCAGTGGACTTGGATACACAATGTATCTTTCTACATGTCGGTGAAAGCCTCTGGCTTTAGTTGTACTGATGAGGAGAAGGAGGAGACAAGCTGCAGCAAAGAAGAAGAGGGTGTGGGTCCACCATCAGCTTCTCCTCCATTTTCTTTGTGGTCTGTCAGGTCCTCTGCAATTGTACATGTCGGTGTCGTCACAGAGTGCTCTGCCGAGGTTAAACTTTTTTTTCTTTTTTTTTTAACTTCAGCCTAGCGCAGAGGGACAGCATGCACATCCTTGCACTGTGCTCAGCTCAGTGCAACACAGATGTGTTCCTGCACCACACAACACATAGAAATGAATGGGTTGGATAGTGGTGCACAGTGCCCACCGCCTCCTATCTGAATTTGGCCCAAGATATATGGCCTTATAGGCAGTTTTGTTGTTTTTACCTACAGTATGAGAGTGAGAAGATCACCACATGGAACAGGCTCTTTTTACATGCAGCCACGGGTGGGAAAATGCCAACAGCAGTCAGCTCTAAGTGTATAGACAGGATTGTAATGGAGTTAACTGGGCATCAAGGCTTCTCCCCACTGGAAAAGCCCGGACTTCTAAGGCTAGTTACCGGCTAAGAGCCAGTGCTAAAGCGGTTTAGCCATGAACCAGAGGTCCCCATCTACAGTTCAGTGCCACAGATCTGGGTGGGTAACACTGTATTTGAGAAAGTTACAGCTAAAAAGAAGTTGAATGCTGCAAGAAGTAAAACCAGAATTAATGTTGGTGTGGCATTTGAATGATGGCGACAACGGAGAGAACAAAATGGGATGAAAAGTGATGCCACAGTGACCATGTTTCTGTTGGACAGGTAATAATTGGCATTGTTTTATTTGGGGCCATTTATTTTCCTGACATCTGTAGTAGTCAGGCACTGCAAAAAATATTTTGGCATACAACTATTGTGACATAAGCAATATGTATCAGTGGAATAGCATCCTGGGTACAGCTTGCTAGCTAGCCAGGTAGCATAACAACCTGTGATCAGCAACAAGAGGCTCTGTCACTATGATAGATTAACAAACAGAATGGTGAAAAGGAAGATGAAAGTGAGGATGAGTTTGCACCAGAAGTCCTAGTTTCCAAGGAAGGAGCCATGTCTGCAGTTGGGAAGGTTCTGGTTTTCAAAAGACTGAAGCAGTATAGTTTGAGTCACTGTTGCTGCTGTTGGCAGCATTAGCAAACTTATAACTGCAAACTGCTACACCAGCATTATACCAACAACATCAAAGCAAGGTGGAAGTGGAGCTAACATTACTTACACTTGCTCACTTTTAGAGAGGAGCCAGCTGAGGTGGCTCGGGCATCTGTTTCGGATGCCTCCTGGGCGCCTTCCTAGGGAGGTGTTCCGGGCATGTCCCAACGGGAGGAGGCCCCGGGGAAGACCCAGGACACGCTGGAGGGACTATATCTCTCGGCTGGCCTGGGAACGCCTCGCCATTCCCCCGGAGGAGCTGGAGGAAGTGTCTGGAGAGAGGGAAGTCTCGGCATCTTTGCTTAGACTGCTGTCCCCGCGACCCATTTCTGGATAAGCGGAGGAAAATGGATGGATGGATGGATGCTCACTTTTATACCACAGACCTGTGGTCAAGTCGCACAATGGAGTCGTACATCGTTTACAGTCATCACTAAACGTTATCATCATCATCATCATACTGGAGAAGCAGTTATACAAGGCTTAAGAGTTGAGGCAGTTGGCCCTAACAACTTGTAGATACAACACTGTGCATCTATGCTAACTGACAGACCACCATGGAGAAGGCAGCCCACCTGAATGATTGGAGAAGACAACAGTGTTTTGGACACAAACTTCACCTTGCCATAGGTAAATGGTCTTAAAGTACTTTCACACTACTTAGCCATTCACCCTTTCACACACCGGTGTTATCACCAGGAGCAACTTGGGGTTCAGTGTCTTGCTCAAGGACACTTCAACACATTGACTGGAAAAGCCGGGAATCGAACCGTTAATCCTCTGGTTAGGGAATGACCCGCTCTACCTCCTGAGCCACAGCCGCCCCCAAGTATTTGTAATAATTAAACAATTAGATTTTTGTAAGTGATTATTAATAATGTTTCCTGTGTTTGTGTCTAATTTCAGAAAAAGCCATATACATATAGTGAAACCACCAGAATTTTAAGTAATACTGTGATACAAATTTTTGGTCATACTGCCCAGCACTACATCCGCAGTTACTATTAGAACAGAGCAAACATCATCTTCTGATGAAGACTGTGAAACAGTGGAAAGATCCAGAACAAGCCAGTAATAGATACTGTCACCATGTTCACTCTGTGTATAAGTCTTGATGTTTGTTTTTTGTTTTGTTTTTTACAGTGCCCCAAGCTCCAGTGATTGATGTCTCCAGCTGTGTCATCTGTGACAACAATATAACAGTTGTGTGGCTGCCGGCTAGAGAGTCAGACAGTGACGGTGTCAGCAGACCAATTGAACACTATGAGCTTGAATACCAAAAAACAAACCACAGTGACCCGCTGAGTGCTGCAGGAGAGGCATGCTGGGAAAAAATCTGTGACCTCATTGAGACTCAGGTCACCATCTCAGGTTAGAGATCAGAGGTCTCAGGTGAGAGGTCCGACATGTTCAGGACAACCTCTGATGGTTTGTATATGCTTTCAGGTCTGAAGTTTGACTCTCGCTTCGTCGTCGTGCGAGTCCGAGCAAAAAACAAAATGGCTGCAGGAGAGTTTTCTGAGCCCATCACCATGGAAACCAGAGGTGAACACATGAATGGATGGATAATTGGTTTTGCTGATGGAGTGAAGAGTGAGAGAGTGATAAAGAACAAAGATCATTGTTTCTGCTAGAAATTTTTTTCAGGCATGGTGGCAAGAGCGCGATAGAGATTTTCCCTAACCCTTTGCACTAAATTGTGTGGTTATTTGTTTATTGAACAACACCAGACTATTGGTTAATAAGATCTGTGTAAAGGTCACGTAACAACAAAGAGTATTAATAAGATGCATTTATTGAACACAACTGTCAGCTACTGGTTACTTCACAGTCAAAGTTAAAACAATCAATCTTCAAGAAAAATAAGTAAATAACACTTTGCTATTGCTTCTCAAAGTCATAACAAAAATGCAGAGCAAAACATGACAAGATGGCGCCAGTGTTGGTGGCTGCTCGTCTGTTGCTCTCATTCTGGCTGATGATTATGGCGTTTTTAATTGTCGGTGTATCAAGGACGGAGTCTCTGCTGGTGTACGATCGCCGGTTCCTTTTGGACCTTCAATCTAAGGGCGGGGATCTATGTGTGCTTGGACGTGACGGACGAGGAACTGTTCCCCCGGTTTTATCGGGGATCCCGGCTTACTTGCTCCAGGCCTCGGCCTTGTTCCCCTGGCGGAAACATCTTCGTCGGCAGGGCCGGCGTAGTGGGTGGTTGGTGAGACTAAAGGCTCATCTTACATACTCTTCGTCTAGCCCCTGGAGGGGCGGGAGACCTTACCCCGGGTCTATGGTGCCGCAGCGTGTAATGGATCCCAACCATGGCTACCTGGTGTTTGTTGTGGGTGGTGACGAGGGCCCATGGCCCAGTGGGCCTTGCCCCTCTCGGCTTCACCTGCGTGGGGTGGATCTTTGTGCTTTGAGGCCACTTCGACCAGTTTCACAACCGGTGGTACCGCAAGCCCGGGACCT
>NW_018128161.1:489815-490275 GCF_001952655.1 Monopterus albus
CGGCGGGTTGTTCTTTTTTTAGCTCGCCACGCTTATCGGGCCGTGGTGGAGGGACAGCGTGTGTTTTTAAAGCAACCCATTTTTTTAGGCAGTGTACTTTATCCCTGCCTACGTTTTCAAGTTTTGAAATGACTTTACTTGAGGTGGGTTGTTCGGATCCTGTATTGTGTGCTGTCATTTATAGATATATAAAGGACTTTGTGAATGACTTTGCAGATTTTATGGCTAGCGTCAGACCTCATTATGATCGTTTTCTTATATTGGGTGATTTTAATATACATGTGTGTTGCCCTGATAAACAACTGGTGAGGGAGTTTTTAACTACTATTGATGCTTTTGAGCTGACGCAGTGTGTGTCTGGTCCTACACATGAGCAAGGACGCACGCTGGACCTTGTTCTTTCATATGGTGTGCCTGTAACTAATTTAAATATCTGTACGAATGCTTTTTCTGACCATTC
>NW_018128161.1:491689-493193 GCF_001952655.1 Monopterus albus
ACACGTCATAATAATAATATTAAACATCCTGTCTTCTAACAGTCATCAACTTTTTATCTAGTTATCCTTGACCATATGCAACCTGCTGCAACTCATGAGAATGCCTAAGCTAGACACCCTGTCTACTATAAACATTTCTAATACATCAAGTGTTTGTCAAAACTACAGTAGAACACATTCAGGTCACCTCTAGTTGACGGTCCTCCACAGCAGGGGGGGATGGTTTTTTTTATAGCCAGTGATGGTTTTCAGGCTCCCCCACACAGACGAGGGGTCGTTGGCTGACACCTGAGCTTTCAGTTTTTCAGAGTAGCTGAAGCTTAAGTTTCTGCCTGTAGGTTGGAATAAGATAGACCATGCAGTGATCTGAGAGTCCGAGGGCTGCGCGGAGGACAGAGCGATTGGCATCTGGTGATTTTGTCCCTGGTGGGACAGGTAATGTGCTGTCTGTATTTGGGCAGTTCGTGGGTGAGATTAGCTCTATTAGTCCCCTACAACAATGAGTGGAGAGTAGGGATGTTCCAGTCCGAGGGTAGTTATCTGTTCTGCCTGGAGCCGTAGTGCGCTACCGTTGAACTGTGGTTTTATGTACACTCAAATTAGAATTAAACTGTTAAATTCACGGGGAGAGTAAAAAGGACTCTGTGGCCCCGATGAAAATTGTGCGGCCTAAAACTAGGATGGAACCCTGGCTTGGTACAAGAACTTGTGTGGCCAGACAGATATGCCACAAAGCTGAAAGAAGGTGGAAGAAGGATGGACTGCAAGTTTCTCTGCAAATTTTGAAGGACTGTTGGTGCAACTATTAGAGGACTGTGGAAGAAGCTAAGCGGAAGTATTTGTCCAATATTGTTGTAGCTAATAGTCATGATTCACATGTATTATATAGAACAATCGGGATTGTGTTAAATCCCCCGCAGCCTGTCTGGAAGCAACGGTTGAACAATTTAATACGTTTTTAGTTTATTTTAATGAGAAGGTTGCTACTACAAAGGCCACTGTGGTAGGGTTAGTGCCTGATTCATCAGTCTTTACTTCTTGTTTGACTACTTTTGATGTTTTTGAGCCAGTAACTCTGAATTTTTTGGAGGGAGTGGTTGCCCAGGCCAAGCCTTCTGGCTCCCCTCGAGATGTCATTTCTCCGGCTTTATTTAAGGAAGTCTTCCCATGCATTGGAGGCACGGTGTTGGAAATTATTAATAGTAGTTTGTCTTCTGGTGTTGTGCCTGGTTATTTTAAGCATGCAGTTTTGCAACCTCTACTCAAAAAACCACGTTTGGATCAATCCATGTTGAGTAATTTTAGGCCTATTTCTAAGCTACCTTTTATCTCGAAGATTTTAGAAAAAGTGGTCTATGCGCAGGTGAAATCCTTTTTAGATGACAATAATTTATTGGAGGCTTATCAGTCTGGTTTTAAACTCATGCATAGTACAGAGTCAGCCTTACTAAAGGTTGTTAATGATATTTATTTGGCCACTGATGCAGGGGAGTATGTGATTCTT
>NW_018128161.1:493605-497385 GCF_001952655.1 Monopterus albus
TCAAAAAGCCTGCCGCTCGGTTATTGGTTGGGGGGCGTAAGAGGGACCACATAACGCCAGTACTGGCATCCATTGGCTTCCGGTGCATTTTAGGGTTCATTTTAAGATTCTTTTATTTGTTTATAAATCCTTAAATGGGCTGACACCATTTTATCTTGTGGAACTTTTGCATCCGTATAATCCGTCGCGGTGCCTCAGATCAGCAGATCAGCTTCTTCTGGAGGCACCGAGGTCCAGACAGAAAACTGGGGGGGATAGAGCCTTTGCTGTGGTTGGTCCAAAACTGTGGAATGCCTTGCCGCTTTATATTAGGCAGGCCCCCTCCCTGTCTACTTTTAAGTCTTATTTGAAGACCCACTTGTATTCATTGGCGTTTGGCCAGGAATGAGACTCTGTCTGTAGTGTTAGTGTCTATATTATTGTTTATAGTTTTTTATGTGTTGTTGTTTTTATATTTGCATGACATGTTAAGTACTTTGGTCAGCTGTGCTGTGGTAAAGCGCTATATAAATAAAGGTTAGTTGAGTTGAGTTGAGTTGAGGTACGTTATTGATCCCATAGTGGGGAAATTTCTGTGATACAGCAGCAATAGAGAACAAACATAACACCATAAGAACAGGACTTCATAAAAACACAGAAAAGAACACAGCTTAAGCTTAACACATTTCCATTTAAAACTTTGATTTAAATCTGGTAGGTCAACAAATTGGAACTTAAACCGCTGACTATGTTTGGGGTTCTGTGACCCCTCTGGTCCCAACCAGATGTTCTGTTTGCCTCCATCCTTCTATCTGCTGCTTCACCTGCAGCCTGCGTTTGACCCATAGCCTGTTTAGCTGCATTACCGATGCTTGTGCTAACACCAGGGCCCTTGCTGCAGCCCCGTTCTCCCCCCCCATCTCTCTCCCTTCTACACCTTCTCTGCCTCTCCCCTCTTCCTTATCTTCATTTGTCTCTGGAGTTTTGGAGCAAATGTTGTTTTTAGCTTAGCATCCCCGGTTCCCTCTTCTTAGGTGGTGTCATGCTCACGTTAGCATTAATAGCACCCAAATAACTTCGGTTTTACTCAAATTTCATTACAACCCAGATTCACTCTGTGATGATTACTTAGTGATTTATTGTTGTATTAAACTAAACCTACGACATTGAAAATGCAGACAAGATGCAAATGCTGCAACATTACACAATATCCACGAGAAAATATTAAATATCCCAAACTTAAAGTAACTTGGAGAGGCCCAGGTGTAGAATCGGTGAAGATAACGCCTCGTTTCCATAAACCTCGGTGTACTTGCGAAATCTCTTATAAGTGGTATCCGCAGGTTACTCTCAATCAGGTTTTGCATGTATTCTTGTTTTTTGTTTTTTTTGTTTTGTTTTTGTTTTTCTTGCCAGAGCTGTCAGAAGCAAATCAGATTGAAGGAGACAGACAGAAGACACAGACTCCCAAATGCAAAAAAAATCTTTTCAAATAAGTGTATGTATTTTATATTTTTTAAATGCCTAAAGGACAGCACCCACCCAGACACCCTATCTCTCTCCAACCTCAGCTGACTGTCTGAATTGCTCTTGTGTGTCAAAATCTGCTATATAAATAAACTTGCCTTGCCTTAAATAATTGTTATACCAAGCCCAACTGTCTTTCTAGAACCCTCAGCTCCACTGATCACTTGCTTCTGGCTGTCCCTTTTTCTACATTTAAAGGTAGAGATGACTGTGCCTTGGCAACTGAAACCCCAAAATTCAAGAATGAGCTGCCTTTACATATTAGATTGGCTCCGTCGGTCACCATCTTCATAACTCGACGTATAACATTTTACTGTGCTCAGGTGTTTCTCAGTTTGACTGTTGTATTTATTTTTAAATCTTTCCTGGTTTTTAATATTTACTTTGTGATAGATTTTTGGACAGCTGTATTTTTACTTCTACCAAGGGTAGGGGTTATGTTTTTGCCTGCATTTGTTTGTTTTTTGGTTTGTTAACAGCATAACTCAAAGAAAAGAATAGATTTTCATGACATGTTTTGGAAAGCTCACAGAACAACTGATTAGATTCTGGTGCTGCTCCGTATCATTTGGATACAGGAATATTTTAAAAGATTATTTACCATTGTGAGTGTTGGAAAGGCTGCTTACTGTATGTGAGCCCCCTCGTGGCCAAAGTGTGCAGCTGCGCTGCTGAGCCCTCCGAGCTCATATGGAGACAAAGCCCCTGGGTTAGTGACAGCCCACAGATGAAAAAGATATGCTCTACGCAGCGGTAGCCAGTGAGAGCCTGATGGCAGAGATTTGGAGCCAGGCTCTAAGTTATCACTTCCATCCTACGACAGGTATTATGCCACTTTATTCAGTCAAGAGTCAAGAATCTTTGTCATTATGCATACCACAATGACATTTTTTCTAGCAGCTCTCAGCTTAAAAGACACATTATTTACATAACACACAGTTGTATAAGTCAATATAAAACTATGAGCAAACAAAAAGGGATGGGACCTAATCAGGTCAGCAGCATGTTAGCCTAAGTAACAAAGTAACCATTTAGATTGACAATATGTCACCAGTCTATCCAGGTAACGCCAATTTAGGATTTGTTCTGATGTTTTTGGAGATGAGTGCTCATTATCTGACCAAGCTACCTCTCTTAACATGTGGTTCAGAGCACAACAGCCTGTTGGCGAGGACGCTCCAGCTGCACATTATAGCTGCGTTTCCACTGTTGGAGCTTAACAAGTATTTCAACTCGTGCTTCCCTTAGCCATCACCCAACATAACTTCACCTGTTGACATGGCCCATTCCACTTTGCTTTTCCACTGTATTTATCCTGTGTGGATCCCTGTTTAGCGCTCCTCTCACACTCTCCCAGCTGAGCAGATGTGAAGCATCACTCCACAGTGCAGTGATCAGCCAGTAACAGAGGCTGGATGAGTAGTTTATCAAACGGCTGTTGGACAAGCAGAGCACAAACTTGCAGAAATGTGATGTCTTCATCCCTTTGCCCACGTCCACTCACTGAAGTCCCCGTTTTACACCAAAACCAACGAGCAGACGTCTGTCATGTCGTTTTCCTTGGTAACTTTCAACCTAAATGATATCAGTGTCATTCCAGACGCCAGCAGCAGGTTTTCATGGTCCAGCAGTCGTATTATGAAGGTCACACTGTCATGGAAGCTCCAGTGGTGTGATCCCTGTACCCCATCTTATGCACAATTCTTATCGCTCTTTTTTGTAATATATACAATGATTGAAGTGAGCTTTTGTATGTATTTCCCCAGTTTTCAACGCCATACTCTAAGTATGGTAAAATCAATGAAGAATACAAAATGCGTAGTGCTTTCCTGTCCAAAATATATCTAACCCTTGCCAATATCGATATATTCTTTGCTATTTTGTGCTGAACATATCTGATATGAGATTTCTAGGAGAGTTTGTCATCAACTATGACACCTAGAAATTTAATTTCATGTACTCGTTCTATATTAGCTCCCCCAATTTTCAATTGAAGTTCATTATCTAGTCTACGATTCCCAAATACCATAAATTTAGTTTTATCCATATTCAGAGATAGTATATTACTATCACACCATTTCTTTATCTTCTCAAGTTCCTGTGAAACCCGTCCAGATAGTTGCTGTAGGTTTTCACCTGATGCCCATATGGTAGTGTCATCAGCAAACAAAACCACTTTCACTAAATCAGAAACCTTGCATATATCATTAATGTATAATATAAATAATTTAGGTCCCAAAACAGAACCCTGAGGCACTCCACATACAATATCCA
>NW_018128161.1:499627-509704 GCF_001952655.1 Monopterus albus
TTTGTAGACATCATCCCTTGTTTCCTTGGTTTGTATTTTCTGTTCACCCATGGCTGCTTTAATCACATCCACATCTCGCTGGGTAAACTGCAAACTCGTTTTTATCTCCTGTATTTCTCTGGTCATGTCGTCGAGTCTCTTGTTATTTGTCTCCATAAGTAGTTGCACAAAACCTTTGAAGTTGTCTTGTTGTTGGCTCAACAGTGCGGTGTACATCTGCTTCTGCTGACTCAACATCTCTGTTACTTGCGCCGCTGAAATAGAATCCTCTGCTGACTCAACATCCTCGTTCGCTTCTGATTTATTAGCTCTTTTCCCTCTTGGAGGCATTTTAATAGTTGTAGAATTTGTTCAAAGACTTGAAAATGTAAAAGATGTGAAAAATCGTAGAACAGACAGGAGGTCTGCACTCTGAGTGCTGTCTGGTTTCTTATTATTCTGCCATAGTGTGTTATTTTGGTGAACTGTTGGGGTTTTTTTGTTTTAATGTGCTGTATGTGTCTTTTCTCATTGCAGCATATAACTTTGGCTTTGATGCATCGACAGCTCATGCTGAGCTGAAGGTTCTGGGTAACACAGTGACCTGGGAGCCTCAGGGGGTCAAAGCTCATGACCACCGACTCAGGGGGAAAGAGAGTAAAAGCAGGTGATTAAACGTGCCTTGATGATGTCGTCAGGATTTATTTCTATAAACTTCTATAAACTATGTATTTCTCTTATTCAGACGGTTAGTGTTTATAGTTTACGTAGACATGTGCAGTTTATCACAAACCTGACATAAAAATACACCTCACTGTGATTAAAAGGGTATTTTACAGCAGAGTCCAGGCTAGAGACCATAAAACAGGAGACTGATAACAATTGCCAGGGCCACGACATAGAGGGATCAGTGGCCCTGGGTCAAGAGAGGACCAAAATGGGGCATTCACACATTTGGTGAACTTGACAGCTGGCCAGTCACTAAAGTAAGGTGCTCAGAAAAGAAAAGAAAAACAAAATGACAGATACAAAGGATTTCATGTCCAGGTATTTAAAAATATACACTGAAGTTGAAGATGAAGTCTCAGGTACAAGTACAACCCCACCGACATCAGTTTAGCTTAAGTTAAACAGCAGGAAAACACACTTACTAATAATAGCTTCCACCTAGCTTTACCTCCAACATCCAGTTATTAGCTTGTATACAAACCTAACACAAGGCATCCTCTGAGAAAAACAGCTGATCCTCTCTGACAGGATGTATCTGTCAGAGAGGAAAGAGAGACGAGGACAGACCCGGGCTGCAGGTGAGAGCAGGGCAGGTGAGGCCAGCTGTGCTGGGGAGAAGAAAGAGAGACAACAGAGGTTTAGGCTGTTTAAAATCCCAGTAATATTTTTTCCATGTAAATTCATCTAAACCAGCCAGTGTTTGAAGTATTTAATGAGTTTAGCAATTTTCCATCTCTCTGTGATTGAATTTTGCTGCTGGGGTTACTGTTAGTTTTAGTATATTCGGATTAAGGTGCGGGATGAGAGTTCTTTTGCCGTGTGCAAATTGACTTTATGGCATATGGGCATGTTTTGCAGCTTTTCTTGTCTTGGGCATGAGCAAGACGCAGCAGTCCTGACGGCTGCACAGTATAGGACATAATTCTTCAAGCAAGTCACAAGTCAGGCCATATGCAATTCTGATGATCAGATCATGTTATGGGAAAATCATGTATTTAAGTGAAATGTTTTACAAACTTTCTCTGATTATTACATCCATGGCCAAAATTATTGGCACTGCTGCATTTCTGTCAGATAATGCATCACTAATCCTAACCCAGAAAATGGTTTCAATCACAAGTTATCAGAATCAGAATGTGCTTTATTGGCCAGGTGTGACGGACACACGAGGAATTTGACTCTGGTACATCGGCTCTCATTGTGCAAACAGTAAACCAGCATAAGGCTGTGTAATATCATCGTCATCATCATCATCATCATCAACTTTATTTATATAGCATGTTTAACACAGCCGAAGCTGACCAAAGTGCTTAACACAATATCACTAAAACCCGTTAAAACACAATAAAACAAGCAGAAGCAATAAACACAACAATAAAACAGGACCACACTAAAACAACCACCCATCATAAAACAAAAAAGCTCAACAAGACAGAGGCTCATACTGGTTTGAACGCCAAACGGTACAGATGAGTCTTCAAATAAGTTTTAAAAGTGGACAACGAGGGGGCCTGCCTAATGTAAATGGGCAATGCATTCCACAACTTAGGAGCCCCCACAGAGAATGCTCTGTCCCCCCTAAGTCTCCGCCTAGCCCTCGGTGTCTCCAAGAGCAGCTGATCGGCTGATCTGAGGCACCGAGTGGGGCTATAGGGATGCAGCAATTCTGTAAGATAAAGGGGGGCCAAACCATTTTAAGACTTAAAAACAAATAAAAAAATAACAAAATAGCAGTATTAACATCAACAAACAGTGCAAACAATGCAGAAAAAGCAGTATAAACAGACAGTAAACCAGGCAAACAAAGAAATGTTTGTTGAAATGAGATAAATAGGAATAAAATAGAGTACTTAAGAACTAGAGACCTGCACAAGTCTGTACAAGTTCTTTGGTATTCCCATATTTATTTCTTTTGTTTGCATTGGAACAACACAAAAACCAGATGGTGACAGATGTGAGCTGACACTGTTGCACCCTGTGCCTGCAGGTCAGTTTGGACTTGTCTGGAAGTTGGTGCAGGTTCTTTATCCACCATTTGAACAATCCCTTGCAAGCTGTCATCTAGTTTCCTCCTTCGTCCATGTCCAACGAGATTAACTACAGCGCCTTGGGCTGTAAACATCTTGACAGTGTTGTGCACAGTGGATACAGGAACAGTCAGATCTCTAGAGATGGACTTGGAGCCTTGAGACTGTCCAGGCTTTTCCATTACTGTGGTTCTGAGATCCTCAGACAGTTTTTGTTGATTCCCACAGTTGAGTTTCATTACAAATTAAAGGAGCATCACAGGCTGGAAATACAACTACATGTATCTCTGATGATTCTGAAAAGGTGTCAGTAATTCTGTCCAGTTTATGTTTGTAGTCAAGACATGGTGGAGGGTCACTGGTGTTTTGGGGCTGCTTTGCTGCTTCAGTCTCTGAATGTCCTGACTGTGTGTGGCATTATGACATCTGAAGACTACCAATGAACTCTGGGGTGCAATGTAGGGTCCAGTGTCAGAAAGCTGGGTATCTGTCAGAGGTCATGGGTCGCACAGCAGGACAATGACCCAAAGCAGACTTCACAAAGCACCAGAAATGGTTTCACACAGTGAGCTGGAGAGTTCTGACTTGGCCAGCAACGAGTCCAGGTCTAAACCCCATAGAGCTCCTGCGGAGGGATCTCAGAGCAGCAGTTGGGAGACGGAACCCTTCAAATCTGAGACCTGGAGCAGCTGGAAGAAGAAGAGTGGTCCAAAACTCCAGTAGAGAGGTGGAAGAAACTCACTGATGGTGACAGGAAGTTCGTTTGTCCAAAGGGTGGGCTGCCAAATATTAAAATGAGGGTGTCAGTAATTCTATCCAGTCCATATTTGGAGTTCTGTGTGGACTGGACCAGATTTGGCTTTTTTCTCTGCTTTTTGCGTTGTTCCAGTGCAAACAAAAAAAATAAGCATGAAAATACCAGAGAATTTGTGACCATAAAAATTGAACGGGAGACGTTGTGGGTTATCTGACAGAAATGCAGGGATGCCAATATTTTAGATCATGACTGTAATAGTGCATACTGTAGGCTATAAACTATCCCTTAAATTTAAATGCATGCCTTTCATGGCTATCAGAAACTTCTCACTAAAATATGAACTTGATTCAAAGCCAAGTCTAACAGCTTAAACTTAACATTAGCTTTCTAGGTAACATTTGACAAGCCAGTAAGTTAGCTAACAATGTTACACTATTGCGTACTTGGTTTTTTTTGGTTTTATAGTGATGAATGAAGCTGAATGTTGTGTTGGTCGTGTCGCTAATTTTTGCATTGCAGACTTTGCTGTTCTCTTAATACCATCATTTACAACGTAATCCTTGAATTGAAATTTGATTATTTTTTAACTAGGCCCCTTCTTAGCTTTATACTGCAACCTGTGTTGCGATCTGCCGCGTTCAGGTAGTTTGCTAGGTTTGCAGGCATTGCACTAGAAATCTCCCAACTGTATTTCAAAAACAAACTTCAACTTCTTAATATCTAGAAAAATTCAAGTAAGTAAAAAAAAGTGAAGTAATTTTGAGTTATCTGTTTCAAGTCTAACTCATCTGAAGTCACAAATACCGGTGTTTTACCGGTGTTGCTCAAAAAAGTCTCAAGTCCTCAGATTTGCAATTTGAGCCAAGTCATGTGACTCAAGTCCCCCCACCTCAGACTAATACCTAACATATTGGTAAAATCTCTGGAAAGAAACAGTCAGTGAAGCCTCTGGAATGTTCTAGCTTTCTGCCATAACTAAAAACAAAATGTGATCAGATCTTCATCTAAGTCAAAAGTACAAATGTGCCTAAACAAATAAAACAGTTATCTTTATGTCTTCAATAAAAACAGCCACTAAATATTTTCAGTGCTGGTGTAGAAACCAAGCGAACTCTGCATTTAGTAGCAGGTCAAATCTCAGACCAGGGCCCATATTTATCAAATGTCTCACAGTTGCTCCTAATTCGCACTGAAAGGTAATGTAGGACTAAAAACGTCCCACCTCAGAGTAGGACTTAAAAATTTATGAAGCGTCCTCTTCCTCACTTTCAGTGAGGAGAAATCCTGCTGCTAAGAACAAGTGTGATGGCACAGTTTTACGGCACTCAGAGCCACATTAAACTGATGCGTTGTAGCCTTTATGGCTTTTGAGATTTGTAGTTATAGACCTTGGCAACTGAAATGCTGATATCAGCGCCACTTGTCAAATGAAGGCTGTGTATGGACTAGGGCTGTTTGATGGTAAAAATCGGTGAATATTAGAATATGTGCTGGGGGGTTGGGCTGACATGATGCTTAAGCTAAAAGTACCTCTATGCCCATCTAGCAGAACCTTGGGTTAAAAAAAAAAAGCTAAAAGCTCATGAAAGTTATATATAGTACGTAATGCAACAGGTGAAGGAGCCAATGGATCTTCATAACAATTTGCGTGCACTCAGAATTTTTACTGAGTTGAGATCGGCTGATAGTTTTACCTGTGAAGACGTCTCACTCTGTCGGAGTGGTTATTCAAGTGGTGTTACAGAGTGCTGCCTCTTTACTTCAGACAATCTTTGGCTAACATACAGCATCTTGTCTGTCTGATTTCTGCTGCAAATGGTGAAGGTTCATATTTGATGCATCTGCAATGATGATCATGTTCATGTGATCCGTATTAGAACAGGTAGTTACAAATTAAATGTTTAAAATATATATTTTAATCTGCGGTTGGTTTTGTGTGTTTTGACCTTTTTGTCCCTCTTCAGTCTCCGTACTGCATCTTCTCCAACTCACTCAGGTAGAAACCGTCATTGCTGAATGGCTGCTAAGAAAATGCTGTGTCACCAGTCACCTTCATCCACCAGCTTTCACCTCATGCAGCCAATCACATCACTGCTGACATCACATCAATATTTATTTTAACTTTAAATAAAATCAAGTTTCTTTCTCTTATAGTTAGACTGTATTTTTTGTTTTTAGCATTAGTAATATAAATACATTTATATTTTAATTTAATGCAACAAAGGATTAAAGTTATCTTACTAACTTTCCACAAAATGTATGTGAAACTTTAAATAAAGTGAATAGTTGTCATTGACTTTACCACTTTTTTATAACCGTTGTAATTGTCTTTTAAATAATGAACATTTTGTTTTATTCATATTTTATCGTGTTATTGTCTTTGCCACACTGACATTGCTTTGACATGAAGTCATTGGCTGTTTCAGCTCTTCTTTTTTTTTCCATTTTGTAAGGTGCTAAACTGTCTTTAACTCTTTCACTCGTGATTTCTTTTTTAACAGCAGAAGCAATACACCCTCACCCAATAAGACAGCGGGCAGTCGAGCTGGTCGTGACCGATTCGCTGGAGAGTCATACACAGTACTTGGTACTACACTGATTCTACGTAATGATACTATGACTGATTACTTGTGATTTCAAACTAAAAAAATCATATTTACATTTTTAAGTATTTCCTCTCCCACCATCCCCTAGGCGACCAGGAGATGATTGGTGGCTGTCACTACTGGGAGCTCCACCCCCTGGGTGACTGGAAGTCATTCAGTGTGGGTGTGGCCTATCGGGCCAGCCTGGGTCGCTTTGACCAATTAGGGAAGAGCGCCAGTTCATGGTGTCTCCACGCCAGCCAATGGCTGCAGAGCTCCCTTTCTGCAAAGCACAACAATCGAGCAAAGACATTGGATTGGTCCCTGCTTCAGAGAATCGGAATCTGCTGTGACTATGACAATGGTATAAGAAAATCATTTACTTTATCCTTCATGTTACTGTGGTAAAATAAGTTGGTGCAGTTAGTGAGAGAGAGGACACACTATGGGAGAGGGAGGACACACTATGGGAGAGGGAGAGAGAGAGAGAGGACACTACGGGAGAGGGAGAGGGAGAGAGAGAGGACACTACAGGAGAGGGAGAGAGAAAGGACACACTACGGGAGAGGGAGAGAGAGAGGACATACTATGGGAGAGGGAGGACACACTACGGGAGAGAGAGAGAGGACACTACAGGAGAGGGAGAGAGAGAGGACACACTACGGGAGAGGGAGAGAGAGAGGACACACTACACACACGACAGGAGAGGGAGAGAGAGGACACACTACGGGAGAGGGAGAGAGAGAGAGAGGACACACTACGGGAGAGGGAGAGAGAGAGAGAGGACACACTACGGGAGAGGGAGAGAGAGAGGACATACTATGGGAGATAGGAGACACACTGATGTGTAGTGGTGGTGTATAGATGGATGGAGAGAGAGGAGAGGAAAGGGGAGGAGGGGGGAGAGGAGAAGACGCACAGCAGGGAGTTGCATTTTTATCAGGTCAGTCTCAGTGCCTGCTAGCAGTAATTGATATTATGTTTTCAGTGGTTAGATTTAAACTGACAATCAACTGTTTCATTTTTTAAACAATTTGCAGATATTCCTTTTTCCTTATGCATATATTTGTTTTTGTTTGTTTTGTTTTACCTGAGCTTTCTGTCAGTTTCTTATTGTCTTCAAATTGATATGCTGCATCGCTGTGTTTCAGGTGATCTGTTGTTTATTGATGTTGAGCGACTTCGTCTCCTACACGCCTTCAAAACAAAATTCACCCAGCCACTCCTCCCTGCTTTCACTGTGAGTACTGCAATATTATTACATCTGATCCTAAATCAGATACTACACCAGCCCACTTTGATGGATTTGATGAATGGTTTTTTATACTTGTTGGCAGCTTTGACACGTTTGTACTTGGGCTTTGTCGCACTGTTAAGGCTCCTGAACATTTCAGATGTAAATATTAATGAATAAATGAGCCACAATAAAAGGTAAAAATTAGATAAAAACCTTTGAAGTTATCATTAACTTAGTATGAATTTAACATGACTGTGTGTTTGGTTTGATCTGATTGATTGATTGACAGTTGATCAGTGACATAAAAAACTGGTCAGATTCTAATTTTGCTCAATCCTGATTGGTGCATGGAACTATGTAATAGGGTTAGGGCTAGTGAGGTCAGCAAGTAAAACTGCTCTCTCGCATCCACTCTTGGCATTTACCCTCCAGAAGACGTACCTACACTCTGTCCCAAAAGTTGCTAGATTTGTCACTAGTTCTTCCTCTTCTTTCGGCTGTTCATCGCCATAGCAAATCATCCACCTAACTCTGTCCTCGGCATCCTCTACTCTCACACCAGTTAACTTCATGTCCTCTTTTAGCACATCCATATATCTCCTCTTTGGCCTTCCTCTTGACCTCTTGCCTGGCAGCTCCATCTCCAACATCCTTCTACCAATATAACCACTATCCCTCTGCACATGTCCAAACCATCTCAATTTGGCCTCTCTGACGCTGTCCCCGAAACAGCCGACCTGAGCTGTCCCTCTGATGTGCTCATTCCTAATCCTGTCCATCCTGGTCACTCCTAAACAGAACCTCAACATCCTCATCTCTGCTACTAGTTGTGTTGCTAAAAAAATGCTAAAGGGGTTTCAAAAGTGGCTACATTTTGTGAGAAAGTTCATAAGTTAGCAGGACTGCTAAGGATAATAATAATAACTACCTTTATTGGCCAAGTGTGTTACACACAAGGAATTTGTTTCCGGTATAGAACTGAGGCAGCCATCTGCAGCGCCACCTAAGCCGATGGCTCTAACCATCAGGGGCAACTTAGGGGTTGTGTCTTGTCCAAGGACACTTCCGATGTGTACTGCAGGCACCGTGATTCGAACCTCCAACCCTCTGGTTGAGTGACGACCGGTCTACCCACTGAATCACAGCGCCCACAGTCGCTTGTGGTATTCGTGCAGTATTCTGCAGTATAGTACTTGTCCTCATTGTATAGCAGTACTAACAGCGGTAAAACTGTCTTGCAGGTGTGGTGCGGTGGTATCTCCATAACGACTGGTCTACAGGTGCCAAGCTTCATGGGAAATTTCCTCTCCACCAATCAGAGCCTGAGCAACCTGTCGCAGTAAATCCACTATTCTTTAAATATCTGTTTTTGTTTTATTTTAATTTTGATCAGTGTCATTCGATTCTTGGTATATAATTTGATGTATTGATGCTAATGTAATATAATATGTATTACATATAGAAATATTTTAATTGTTTTATTGAAAGACCCATAATTTAAAAAATCATTTATTCATTATTATTTTACAGCTGTTTATTTTGAAAGTCTTTATTCGAGGTCAGGCTTATTTTTTGTTCTTTTATTTTTAAGAAATTCTAGGTGAAATCTGTTAGGTGGGTTTTTTTTGTTTGGTTTTTTTTTTAGGTATTTTTAATATAAATTCTTAGATGGCAGACATTTATTCTGAAAGTAGAAACAGGCTAGACAATTGCCTCTTCCCTATGGCTGTAACCAGATGTAATTTATTATGAATGTTCGGGAGGAAGTTATATTTTTAATTTGTGAAAGGATTTTATTCTGAAAGACTTGTGAGATGGATCTACACAGAATCTTTTGCACAATGCAGAGGTCAGTTTTCTGCACAACTTTAACCCGACAACAAAGGATGAGCAGATTAAGATACACAGATGTTTGTCCTGACGGTCTAAATTATCTGATCAACAATGGAAACTTGTCTTCTGCCTGTGACTGATTCATATTATGAGTTTATTTGTGCAGTTTCATATCGATACACAACAGCACACTGATCTGATGATGCTTTACCTGGGAACTGTACAAGATCTGAGTCATATTGATTGATCATTAAAGACATGGACATTTATGCATAGCATGTTCTCACTCTCCCTGTCATATATAAGAACATCATTAAACTATTGGACCCTGAGAACAAGCTGAACCTTTTAGTTTGGTGACATTTTATTAAAATTTGGATTGGGTCCAATGGGAGTGTTTCTGACTTCCTGTTGGAAAATGTCCGTTGTGACTGCAGGAATTTTATCTGCCTCCTGCTCTCATCACCTTTCCAACTGCAGTTCACCTCAAACAAGCCCATTGTTAGAGGTAGTCTTGTACAGTCCTACTTCTTTGTTTTTGAACTGGGACCAAGCTTTCTGTCATTTATGTTGAACTGTGGAAATAAACATGAAATATTTTAAAAATATTTGTCTGCTTTAGTTTTCAAGTGACATTTCCTGGCTTTCAAGGTCTGATGTGAACCAAATTAATTCAGGCAAACTGTAAGATTTGAATTCGACCGATAGTCGAACCTCGGATTCAGGAGGAACAATGCGGTTTTCGTCCTGGCCGTGGAACACTGGACCAGCTCTATACCCTCTTCAGGGTGGCGGAGGGTTCATGGGAGTTTGCCCAACCAGTCCACATGTGTTGCGTGGATCTGGAGAAGGCATTCGAACGTGTCCCTCGCAGCGCCCTGTGGGGGGTCCTCCGGGAGTATGGGGTCCGGGGCCCTTTGCTAAGGGCCA
>NW_018128161.1:514957-515082 GCF_001952655.1 Monopterus albus
CCACTTCAGAATTCAGAAACCTCAAAATAAACAAAAATCTTTTTTTTTCTACACGTGTGAGGACCGGAGCCTGTTGCCAAGCAGATTTGAACTGGACGTTCTGTCACAAAGCACCAAAACAATGC
>NW_018128162.1:0-5213 GCF_001952655.1 Monopterus albus
GGACATGTAGCTAAAAAATAATTACTCTTAATTAATTAACTTAATTATTAGATTTGCCCACGTGATGTGATGATACACATTTAACTGACTGTTTGTTCAGTTGTCAGTGGTTTGTGCTTATACAAAGCTCGATGGACTGTGAAACCACCAGGGACAATGATGGAAATAAGTCTAGAGTTTAACTGTTCTGACCCTGACAAAATCTGCTGTATTTTAAAATATAACATTAAAATATATTGGAACAGTCTCAACAGGCCTAAACTAAAATGTACTTATAAAAATAAGCAGAAGGGCGGTTTCTTGGTTTATCGACAGCATATGCATTTGCCATGTTTATTTATAGCTTGTGTGAGTTTGAGATTTTCTCATGCAGTTGGAGGAAGTAGAAAAAGGAAACAGTCAAATATGTGATGTTCTCAGAGCAAATAGTTGACCATTCTATCAAACACAATCATTTTAAGACATGCCAACAAAGAGGAACTTCTGAAAATGCTGTTTCCTCAGCAGCTCACGAAGTCCTCTCTGCCGAAGACATGGGTCTAAAACAAAGGGTGTTGTCTGTTATACGGACTATAAGGACCCTTCAGTCAAACTTGTGATTTATGATGTTGTGCTATATAAATAAAAATGGACTTGACTTGAATTGAACAGTGCAAAAGATACGTAGTGCTTGTCACTGTGTCCAGGCAGGAGGTGCCTCATTAAAACCTCATGCTGGTCTGAATCATCTTCTTTCATTTTGTGGTAAACTTATAAAAACTAAACACTATGTACACTTCAGTTACTGCATCAGTCCTCCATATGAAATCCACTTAGTAGTCATCTGATATAGCATCAGACAAAATGTTGCTGGGGCTGGTGGTGATGTGGTTGTCAGAGGGTCCTCCCAGGACGGGTGGGGTAGGAGTCGTCGTGGAGGCCTGCTGGGAATTCTGCAGCCTCTTCTTATTGATCTTCCTCTCTTTGGCACGTCTGTTCTGGAACCAGATCTTCACCTGAAGCACAGATACACACAGACATGAGATATCAGCATCAAAATCTATCAATTAAACAAGGACTCTTATTGGATGTAGGTAAAATATTAACAAAAACAGAAGGCGATTAACCCTTTTTATATTTTCCTTTCCTGTGCCGTGCACCTTTGTTATCGTCAGTGGGAGTTAGTCATTATGGCAAACGGTAATGATTTAGCTTTTTACGCTAACCTCGCCCTGCCCCAACTACTTCTGCTTGAGTTTAGTGATTACCAATCTTACCAGAATGACTCTGCAACCATCGCACTCAGCTGTGGGTTTAACAAGCTGAGTGAGCTAGCAGAACAAACAGCCACAATAACAATAAAGGTTTTCGTGACAGCAAGTGATTGTTTTACCATTAACACTATGTATGTGAAATGCTTCGTCAGGCCACTTAACCTTATGGTTTATAGACATTTCTGCAATAAAGCTACTTTCTCCAAATGGGATTGTCGAACAACTTTCTGCTAATGTGTGCTGTGTAGAATGCCCTTTACCAATACAATGAAATTATAAAAAAGCTACAACTGTGTACAGTGCAAGTTAAAGTGCAAGCAAAGCACCAGATATTCCAAACACACCGTCAAAAAAATTAAAATGATAAGGTCACAAACACCTCAGTCACATCAATAATAAATAGCAGCAACAAACTAACACGCTCCACTAATAATGTAACAGTTCTATGAGAAGTTCAGAGTTGTGGTTGGCCAGGGGAAGAAGCTTTTTGCAAGTCTATTTGTTCTGCTTTTCATGCTTCTATACCGCCTACTGCAGGGCAGTAAAGTGAGCAGCAAGTGGCTAAGGTGAGAGGAGCCGTGTATGATTTTCCTGGCTCGGCCGAGGCACTGGGAGTGAGAGATGTACTCCAGGGAGGGCACAGAGGAGCCTATGATTTTCTCTGCCGTGACAATCGCCCTCTGCAGAGCTTTCCTGTGTGATGCTGTGCAGCTGGCATCCCACACAGTTATACAGTATGCTGTGACACTCACATATAAAAATAAGCTTTCCATCACTTAAAATAGCGAATTGCTTGTGATTGGTTTCACATTTGCACCTGCCTTTTTCAGTCATTTCTCTCTGATTCCTAGCTGTTCTCCAGAAACAACAACAGACACCTGCTTCCTCCCTTTTCCTCTACCTGTGACCTGACCTTAACTCTAGTTTGCTCCTCACCTGTCTCTCAGAGAGGCTCAGTGCCAGTGACAGCTCAGTCTTCCTCCTCATGGTGATGTAGCGGTTGTACTGAAACTCCTTCTCCAGCTCCAGACGTTGGTGGTCAGTGTACACCACCCTGTACTTGTCCTTAGTGCGTGTCCTCCCTCCTGAGTAATACAAAAAATAATTCTCCATTAGTAAAACAATCAACACATGTTGAAATGACTGATGGAAAAGGTGTGTTATCTCTGTCTGTGTGTCTGTATTTGCTTTAACCAGTAACAATGATTATAATGTCAGTGAGTGGGTGCAGGGTGAGTCCTTGCCAAACAACAGACTAATTGGAAGATGTCTGGTGCCACGTTCAAGTTCAGGCGCCACTTAAAGACTCGTCAACACTATTAATCACTCTACCTATAAGTCATGTAAAGACTCCCCACTGCATTGCATCAGTGGTTCTCCATATCACTGTGAGTAGTGTTTACATAGGTGTTTACACAGGCAGCTATTCATTGACGAGCATGTTCACAAACACACACACTCTTAGCAAAGGGTAAGTCAGAGAGTTATTGATCGGAAATCTTGCCCATGTGACAGGCTCCACTTGACACAGACAACACACTCACAAGGACACACACACACACACACACACAAGCATCGTGTATGAATGAACGTTTGCCTTTAGCAGTTTGGCTTCAGCGGACTTCCTGCAGAGCCAGTGTTATCTGGCCAGTTTGTCATGCTTATGCACCCACGGTGTGGACAGAGAGGGTGGGGAGGGACACTTCTGCAGAATCCGTGGCCTGCACTGTTAGTTTAACATCTTACACCATACTGGTGGAAGGCAGAGGCAAAAAGCCTGATGAAAGTGTGAGCTGTGTGGTTTAACTGTGAACAAGCTGAAGTTGTTCTTGTCTGTAAAAGTGTTTTATCATATCTGTCACCTCTACTCAACTGGACTAATTCGTAATGTAACAGCACCAACATGATGACTGTCTGAGCATCCATCATGACTGTGACATGCCTCCTTCTAGTTTAATCTGTTGACATCTAAGATATCTGATCTGTGATCAGCACCATAAAGATACTGTAAGTGGGTTTTGCCTAAGCAAGTGCATACATTTATATTACATCTTAACATGGATTATTTATCTCAGACCAGTGCAGTAGGCTTTATATCACACCATACAACCTATAAACATGCTGTATGAGGCTATATCCACTGTGTTAGCTGTGATAAAGTCCCACCTGAAACTGACGGTCTGATGGCTTCATGTGGTCTCCTACTGGAGCTGAACGGTTCCTGGGCAGAGAGGAAGCTGTACGGGGTGAACGAGCCTCCTCCAGTGGCGGGGGGGGGGGCGCTCAGCTCCGCGGAGGTGAAGCCGACCTGACCGGCGCTGGGGCTTGACCCCGGGAAGCTGAACGTATAATCCTCCCGGGGAGCGTAAACGGAGTTCCATCCGCTCGCCGACGGGTCACCTACTCCCGGGATGTGATGGTAGGTGCTGAAGTCATACGGAGGAATGTACTGACTGTTCAGTGACAGGGTCTGAGCCGGGTGTCTGGCCGACTGGGAGTTGGGGAACATCCCGGTGTCCTCGTCCCACAGGTAGTGACTCTGCTACCTCGGTGAGTCAAACCTCCCGGAGCATGAGAGGCCTCCGTGTTCCAAGTAGGCTTTGGCGTCCCGGTTTCACTTCGGTCTAAGGTTCAGGCTACCTGTGCAGACTACACACCTTTATAGATTTACTGCCAGGGAGTTCAACAGTACCACAGTGACGTCATGTGTTACCCGAGGCACCTGCCTGCTCATCTTGGACAATGACCTTAAGTTACCAGTCTGTCCTGGTGGGATAGGCCATCATGTAAGGTGTGCCTTAAGTATAAATATGCTTATGTGCACGTAGCCTACGGGGCTCATGTCATGTGAGATTTTATGTTAAAATATATGAATTTCAATATCAAAATATTGACCCAAGTAAAAGTCCAGAAATTTTGTTATTTCTTGAGAAGTAAAATGATTCTTTAGGCAACAGAAAAGCCCTGTCAGGTCGGCAGGGCACACTTTTAAAAACACTGTGGTCATAAATCCAGTCTCCAAGCACAAAAGACTGCCCAAACACTTGGAAACAGTTCAATGTTAAAATATTTACACTAATTTTAGAAAAATGTGCATGAGCTTATATTTATGGCATCTATGATTTCACTTAGAAACAGCTCTATATCAATACTCTGTGTGATTATATCTGCTACAGAAATGTGGCCATGGTAAAGGAAAGCTCAGTTTATTGTCCACTACGTCCCTGCTTAAAACAACCAGAAGGGGGCAGGCAGACCCTGAATACTGGCATGTGATTTACCAAGTCTACAGTCCTTCAGAGACACACACTTGCAGTCTCCAAACATACTTATGATCCATGTGAGTAAGGGTTCTTCTTCATCCACTGCTATTTGCTTTATAACTTTTCCACATTCAGTTCATGTGCTGCTCAAAACGGTACACAGTGAACTGCATATTCCACTTGTCATTCCTGTCTGAGCTCCTCTGCATCAGAATCTGCACAAACATTCATTAAAGATTCATGCTAGAGTCTTGGTCAGAACACTCATTATCAGCTATTATAGCTGTTATTAAGAAACAGGCTCTTGTTAATGGACAGAAAAGTGCTATAGCCCTGAAACATTAAAGCAAGTGCAACTTAAAAATTGAACATATATTATGAAAATCTTGAAATACATTAGATTATAACAACCAAGTAAAAAGAGCTTGACTAAAAGTAAAGTAATGTGGTTTTAAAATGTATACATTGGAGTATTATTGTACAATAAAACTGTACTATGCAATCTACTATGTGAACTGTACACAACCCTAAAAGAGTAGAAGTAGCTGATTTATCAATTATCAATGTACCTACTAATCAAAATAAATAAATAAATACTAAATAATAATAAATAAAGAACTTTAAACCTTTTCTAAAACACAGCAAAACACAAGCTTGCAAGCTATGGCAACAATCCAGAGCAGCCGTAAGAGAAACA
>NW_018128162.1:5445-42509 GCF_001952655.1 Monopterus albus
CAAAACACAAACTTGCAAGCTATGGCAACAATCCAGAGCAGCCGTAAGAGAAACCGCACTTCAGCTGTTGAGATAGGCTGAATACGCTTGGCATTGTTGTAGCACAGTGATTTGGAGTTCAGTTGGTTAAGCGGTTTGCCACTCTTGTCAAGCTGTATGAATAAAGGACAGCTGCCAAATATGAAGCAACAGACACCTCCTTGTGCTGTCCTTCTCCACCATGCCATTGTTACAACATGCTAAAATGAATGGTAACAAAATGCAGTGTCTGCACTAGACACACACCTCTTCACTCTTAAACATTTAGATATTCCAGCCCAGTGTGTCCTGTTAGAGCTGTGGTTTGTTACAGGATGTTTAAACAGAGTGCTTGTCTTATCGCCAGCTGATAAAATAGTGTATGGAGGAGTATTTGCATATGTAAACATCAGGTATTATTACCGATAGCTACATTTTAAATGACGGTGCAAGCACTAGAACATCCATCAGTAGATTTATGGGGTTAAAGTGGTGGGTTTAGAACAGTTTTATTGCACAGCGGTGTTAATTACATGTATAGATTTAGACAGACATTTAGGTGGGACAGTTCTGTGTGCTGTTGCTCCCCTCCTATCTAATAACCAGTGCTTTGCTGGCTCTCTAATTACTGCTAGCAGGGCTTTTAGATTTGCTGTCACAATTAGAGGAGAACATGGTTAGTGTCCAATTTGGCCCCTGTTCCCTCCTTCCCACTGTCTGGCTCAACCCCTTACTACAGAGAAAAGGCCACCAAAAGCTGCAGGGTTGCATTATGAATTTCAAACCATTCACTCATATCCTGGGAAAGGATGAAATTAGGAAGAGAGCCACGTAGAAAACTGACATTTCCACCTGATTTTAGCAGTGCGCTTGTGTAAAGTGCAGTCGTTTTCCTGAGAAACCGAGACGTCCATGCTTGTTTCCAAAGCAGGCCGCCCTCAGCTCTGCCAAAAACTTTTTCAGCTTGGACCTCTCACTCGCTCTCTCACTCTTTCTCTTCCTTTTTATTGTGTTTGTTGTTTTATAGCGCGGTTAGATGCGGGCCAGATTGCTGTTGCCAACAGCGACTGTCTCAGTTCACCTCCAGTTGCTTGCCACTCCATTCATAAACAAATCACTCCAGCTCGGGAGCTCAAGAACAACAAGCATTCAATCTGTGTTTTGAAGTTTTCTCCCTCTGCATTTTTATCTTTTTCTATTTGCTCCTTTTTTAAAACTTCCCTCTCTTGCTTTTGGCTCAGCTCCCCTTCGCTATTCCCTCCCTCCTCTCCCTCTCTGCTCACTCTCAGCTTCAGCAGGGTCAGACCACTGACACTCTCCTCAGTGCAATTCTGTCAGGGAAGGAGTGCTTGTATATCTGTGTGCATGTGAACATTTTTTTTTACCCTTAATGTGCTCTTTGGTGCGGTGGCCAGTCTTTTTTCAGAGTGTGAGAGAGGAGAGAGAGAGGAGACTCCTGTGGTGTTATGATTTGACTAAACAAACAGACGGCCACAGAGTGGTGCCTCCTCCAGTGGGCTCCCGGGACCACAGAGATTAACCTCAGACTCTGAACATCTGACGGATCTATACGTCTGAGGCAGCAGCCCCTGTAGAGACAGCCAGCTGGAAATCCTTCCTCTGATTTCAGAAAGAGGAGGAGAGCGACTGCTGGCTGGCAACCTCCTTAGACAGCGCGGGAAGACTTGTCTGTGTTTCTAGGATCTCTCTGAAGGTAAGAGGCCTTACTTCTCTGTCACTGTCATGATTTTACTTTTAGTCGCAGCTGTTGGCAGAAGTGAAGATGTACGTAGGCTCCTCCACAAATCTGTGTAACTCAGGGAAACATGCAACACTTCATAGCTGTCTGTCTCAGAGAGGATGCACCTCATCCTTACAGTTCATACACCATTCTTTCATTTACACTGAGAAAATGATCTGATTTAATACCTGAAGCCCAAAAATGTCTGGTTTTAATACTAAAGTCTGTTTTGTTGTGTTTGTGTTGTGTTTGTTAAACTTGCTAGTTGGTGGTAGTTGTAACCCATATACGTGACTGTGCACACACCAGGATATACAGTTTGAAAAGGTCGTGAGCAACCTGTTCAAACATGGCGATGGCTTGCATCTCTGTGTATAGACACCTTTTCACTCTTTACAAAGAGCAATTTTAACAATGTTTATCTTCTCACTAAGAGAACCCGTTTGACAAGGTATCCCGGGGTCCCACACACACGAACACACACACTGGGCTATATAGTGCAAGTTGTTTGTATGTGCTCCACTGTTAAAGGGCTTGTTTATACATCCCTCTTCAGTCACCCTGAGTGAACGGACGGTCCTTACTACCAAACCATCCGTCTCTTTCCTCCCCTGTTATTGGCCCTAACAGAATCAATCTCATCTGCATAGCTATACAGAGAAACTAATTTAAAAGCCATGGCTGTGGCTGTGTATCGGACCTGTCACCAGCATCCTCTTGAACAGTGGATGGCTTTCCTTATAGTGATAACGCATACCAGATTCAATTTATAGCTTTATGCTTTGGTCATCCCTCTATTAAACAATTTGTTGAGTCATCTCCTCGCATTGATCCCAAAAGAAGGTTTTAGTATCTGGATGATAATAATAATAGCAATGTTAGCTATTTTATGGCCGAGACAGAGGGGATACGCTTGTCTTTTCACTCTAATCCCCCATATGTGCAGCTGAATGCCTTCCCATTGCCCTGCCATGTGTGTCTGCTGTGGTGTGTAGTTGTTGGTTGCGTTAGCGCCACATACATCTTCTGTTTAGAGATAACCTTTGTGATATGAGAGCATGTGAATTAGCATCAGTTGTGATCAGGGCAATGCTGGTATCTGTTTGGGGTCTCCTGCTCTCCTCTTCTTCTTTTTGATCTTCTTTGGTCCTCTGGTCAAGGCATCGTTTGGTGCTGTTGTCACAGACGAGCTGCTGGAAAACTGCATGCATGCCATAGTTTTACCATCAAGGGTATTAGGCTATATTGCATTCATTTCATAGTTTTACCATCTGGATTCTATTTGTGGAACATTTTCCAGCACCATCTTGGACTCAGTACATTTACTTTGACAAATCCTTATAGTACAGATTTGTAAAACATAGTGAAGTTTCATTTGTGTCTTGAGTAGTGGGGATTTTTCACCCTGTGCGTCAGGCTGCTGGTATGTACTGCAGCAGAGCCCTTCTTCCCGGTTGTGATGCAGCATGGCCCAGGTGACTCCACTCTCCAGGCCAGGACTAATCCTTCATCATCAGCTGTTTCCTGGCTCTTCGGAGTCCCTGCACACCAGCCGTGCTGAGGAAATGTGCTTCACATTATGACCATGCAGAAAACATGCGAGGGGTCTGATTCAGCTCACATGTGTTCTAACGTGTATCAGTTTGAGCTCAGCAGCAACTTTTGAAACACATTGATCCCATTCCGCCTTCCTGTGATTTATCCTCGGTGAGCTGAACACAGCTGTTGAACAACTAGTAACATTTGCATCAGGATGAAGTATACAGTGTACAAACGTCTTAGAGCTCTCAGACATCACGCGATGACGGGCTTATTGATGAGTGTAGATTAAATTTAAATATAGCAGTCTCTGACTCATTCTATGGTGGTAACTTCTTGGATGATTCATGATTCATCATCCATACTTTTGAACTGAGCTGGTGTTTCTTTGTAAGGGAGTAAGTTTGATCTCCCTGCTATAGGTCATCACTTCTTTAATGCTGTGTGTATAAACTATACTTGTGCTATAAAGCTTTAATGAAGAGCACTAAGTGGCACTGTGATACAGCATCCTGTACAGCCGCCCATCCATCTGGTCTCCCCCTCCTTCCCTCCTTCTTTTCCTACCACCCACTCACACAGAGCTGACAGGCAGCTGCATCTCATCTTCGGCCAGCGAGCACAGTCACTCCTGCAGGACGGCTCCTTGAGGAAATAGGTCTTACAATACCACAATACCAGTTAAAATACCAAACTTTCAGAAGAAAATCAGCCCTAAAATCCTAAAGAAATGTGTCATTTTTACATGTGGAACAGCGAGGTTGTCCAAACATGTGGGCACAGTGGTCAAAACACATTTACTCAAGCACTGTTTTTAAACACAATACTGAGGTACTCGTACATTGTGTGGATACTTCTGTTTTATGCTGCTTCATACTATTACTTTTTCCTCCACTTTATTGTGAAACAATTTTTCAGTTTAGCCTGAACTTACAACATCTCATGATATGAAAGATGAAGTGAGATAACAACGCAGCTTCCTTACCATCACTGCCGTCAGCAGTCAAACTTGTTCATATTCAGCCAATGAAAAACTTGTGAAAAGAAGTTTTACCATATATTGTAGATGTCAGAATGGCACTGATCTCATACAGCCTGCTGCAGGAAACATCTCAGTGTATTTCAGGGCCTTTCAGTAAAACTTGAAGGCAGAACTTCTACATGTAAAAATACTTGAAACATTTTAACATGGTGTTATTAGTTTATTTAAATAAAGGATCTGACCCTGTCTTCCACCCCTGAATGGCTAGAATATTAGAAAAGTATTACGATATCATCTCTGAATTCACTGCATAAGGAAAAACATAGATTACAGGAGGTTTTAGTTTCCATCAGATTCTTTCAAAGCAGCGCACGTTCTCTTGCTCCAACTAAAACATGCTCGGTGATACAACGCAGTGAGACAGGAGGACAAAGAAAAACAGCATCTTGCTTTTGCAAGATAAGAATATTCCACTTAATGGAAAATGAAGACTTCTTTGGATTTGTCTCATTTTGTCTTACTGTTATGCCATTTTCAGAGTAAATGTAACCTTTAGAATACCCAGGCAAATAACTACACTCAAATAAGAGTAATTATGTCTACGTTAACAGAATTCTACATAAAATAAAAATTTCCCAGCATGCCAAAACTGCACAAATACTATAAATTATATTAAAAACCCTCTAAATTATTTTTAAAAAATGCTACATTATTGCTCAGATTGATGTTTGACCTGGGTCACTGTTATCCTGCGTCTCAGCATTATTGCGTTTAGGTAGATGAGTGGAGTTTAAAGCCAGTCAGTCCTAATTGTATTCAGCTGTTTTTGTTTTTATCTTTTTGGGGGGTTGTAGGTGTGCAAGAGCAGAGGGACTTGAAGCGTGCGTAGGCGTCCACCATTTCTCAAGGGGCCAGTTGGAGCCTTACAAGTGCTCATGAGACTGTCAGTGTGCAAGAAAAAGAAGGGGAGGTGGGGTGTTGTACCCTGCACGTGGGTGGGGAGGTTTTAGTAAAGAAATGTGGGACAGTGTAGTACTGCTTAGGTTAGCAAATAAATCTGATACTGCTGCATTCCCTAGGAACAGAAAGAGTTGCTGGGGGCAATGTAGGCTAAACACAAAATTACAGCCTAACTGGCAGAAACCCAAAGATGTACTGCTCAAGAAAACAGGGGGGGAAAGAAATCTTCAAAGACAACCCCCGCTTTAGTTTTTGTTATCTTAATTTCTTTTTCTTTAATTTAGGTTGCCAAATGAGTAGAAAATTAGCTCATTAAACTGATATCAAACACTAGCCACATCTAAAGCTGTCATTCTACAGCCATCAGTTTTACCCAGAAGCTCTTTGCATCCCCCGACCACCACTACAAATGGCATTTATAACTCTTGTTTGGAAGCAAACAAACCAAAATCCACAGTTTCCCAAACATGTGCTGCTTCAGCATGAGCACAGAGCCACTGGTTGCTGAGGGAAGACCTCACAGTCAGAGTGAAAGCAAAATCAGAGGAAGATTTATGAACGGGATTTAGAGCAAGGGATTTGTTTTGTAATACACCAGAATTTGATGCTGCAAATCTGAGATGGCTTCAGTGCAGCTTCAGGCTCTTAAGTTACAGGATACAAGCTGCTTTTTTTGCTGATACGGAACGTTTTAACGCTGTGTCCAGCTGTGTAGCTGCAGAACTGGGGGTCAGAGTAAGTGAGCCAAAAATCTTAAACTATTTCTGTCAGGCTGATATTGTAATAACAAATGAAGAGTTCTCTGCCCCCGCAGTCTGTCCTGCAGCACAAAGGTTTCTAGAGTGGTGAAATATGTAGTGATAGTATATAAAGTGTTTTAGTGAGTGAGGGTATCCAAGTTTAAATGTGCCAATTTCAGCTGATAAAAACAGTATTTTTATATTAACGTGTTAAGGGGGGGGCGCTGATAGTGATGAACCCACAGAGAATTATCACCCGACCCTGCAGTTTACTTCAGCTCTGCAGAGCAATTTAACATCTTTCAGGTCATTGTTTTGGTTTTCTGGCTTATAACTTTACTGTTCTGGTTCATTCTCACCGCTCTCATCAGTGCTGTTTTTGGTTGGTAGACACCAAAAACAAAGTTAAAACAGAGTGAGCATTGGACTTTCTTTTGCCAGGTGGCCAAAAGCTAATTTTGCTCCTAACAAATCTGCCTTATCAGTTTATAAGGTAGTGTTTACAGTTTCCCCCAAGTGGCCACAAAATCAGTTATTGTAATGCTGCTGCAGCTTTACTGTAAATACTGTATGTTAAGACAGATATTTGTAGATATGTGAGCATGTCTGAGGGCTCACTGCCTTTCCCTTATCTTTACAACATGAAAGATGGATTATTATGATGCAAAGAGAGGCTCTGTAGCATTTTTTGCTCACAGTAACATGTGATATCCAATTTCATGGTCCTACAGTTTGTCAGTCATTATTACAGCTCTAGCAAGAATGTGTATTAGTCATTTTGAGGGACAGTGAGTCTGGGGTGGGAGCGCTGCATTGTGGGCCTGCGGCCCGGGGACCAGAAGGTTTTTCTCAAGAGGGTTGGTCTGTCCAAGAAGAGTGGTAAAAATGGAAGTTTGTTTTAACAAAGACACACGGGGTCATTTTCTTCCCACAGAACTCGCCAGAGTCCCGCTGCTCTGAGACATGTCAAAGACCTGACATCCTTCTAAAACAGAAAACCACAGAAGATGAATATGGCATGTGCATTTATTCAAGCAAGTCTAGTGCCATTATTTAGTACATGTCCTAATATAGCGTTCTGTTTCTGTAATAGCTCATATTTTGTCTTGTCAACTATAATTGTGTGCATTGGAAAGAAGCGACAGTTGAATTGGAGATGTTTGTTTTGCAGATCACAGCTTCCTGTACACTTCAGCGGCGTAAACATCGCCGTCTGTGATGTGAGACTGTGTGTGTGCTCCCTCTGCTGTCCCACTTTATCCTGTGATGTGGTATTTCCCATAAACTGTCTGCATGCTCCCTTTGCAGTGTTTTCCACTGTCCGGTGCTGTTTGCAGTATATCCTTGTGGCGTGCCAGTGGTTTATCTTGCTTTGTCATTGGTCTAATTGGTCTGCTCTTGCATGTTTATTGTTGTTTTCTGTTTAGCGTTTCTTTTTTCTTTGCTCTGTGTTTTTGTTTTTCCTCATTTCTGATTGCGAGTTTGCATATTTTTGTGCAGTTTGGTATTTACACTAAGGCTCTTTTTCTCTTTTGTAGAAGTTTCGTTAAGGCCAACTGGTCATTTACTCATTGTGGCATCACTTGTGTCCATGAGGCTTTGGTTACTGGTTGTGGTGGTTTGCTGTGTCATTGATGCATCACTTGTTTACCCCACACACAAGGCCAGAAAGTTTCCCTGTACAGGAAGCTAAAGCTCTCCAGCTGCACTCTAACAAGCTTTTTGGACCTCCTTTTCTCTTTTGTTATAGATTACTCTTTTTTCCTTCTTTTTCCATGTTCACCCTTTCCTCCCTTGGGACATACTCAAGCAAACACTTGGCTGCAAAGCAGTTCCCACCTCACTGAGGACTGCTTCATCACTGCCAGATGTTTAAATAAAAGATACAGCTACAGTATATATACTGCAGATAGTCCCAGAGGTGGCTTTACAGGCTGGTGAGGGACTCGTTGAGCTGTATGCCGAGGCCATGCGTGGGCTGTGTGCATCTCACTGAGGTTGATTTTAGCATTCTTCTTCTTTAGCGGGTCACACTCTTAGTGTAGCGGGGTTGTTTACGAAAACTGAGGAAGGGTCAATCAGCCACCAAATTCCCAGCATCTGTGGGAAAACCTTTATGTCAGGATGACAGTTTATCCCTCATGGTGATTGTTATGCCATATCTTACACAAACACTTTTTCAGACCTCTATAATCACTGTGGGATTGGAGCATCCCATTTCAATGATTAAAAAGACAACGCTAATCTTCTGGTTAGAAAAATGTTTTTAAAGTCATAATGACAAGATCTTATCCTGAGATTGAGAACCACTTTACTAGACGTGACTGGGTTTATGGATATTGTGGATGTTTCTTCCTGTAAATGGTCTGAAGCAACACTCTGTTGTATCTATGGTTCAAAGAGGAGCTTTGTGTTTTTAGGGGGTCAAACTGGTCCAAAGTGTTTTTATTAAGTAGGAAACAGAGTCACTGAAACTCTGCCAAACCTTCTTGGCAGATTCACTTGTGCTCTGTCCTTTCTAACGTCTCATAACATTGTCTGGTCACTTCAAGCTCAAAGACTTTACTAAGACACTGACATTGACATGTTTCGTGTCCACTTTGATGTTCGTGTTGCATGTTCTTACGTCTTGCATCCGTTTCTTAATGTTATGTTCACTATTCAAAGTCTTTTTAATGTTGTCTCCTGACTCCTTTTGGCCCTCTGATCCTAGTCAGTACACTCCATTTTGAGGGCCAGATTCCTCACCGTCCATCGATTAATGTAGAGACCTCATTATGTTGCACCAGCCAAACTTTATTTTTTTTATCCTTTACGATGATTGCAAAACAAGACATGAACACACATTCTTTTTCAGCAAAGAATGTTTTCTGATGTTGGATCTCAGATGCAAATTCCCATCCTACAGTAGCCCCAACATAACACTTTTGTAAAGCAAAGACAGCTTCGGCAGCCAACCACATTAAGATCTGTTTGTTCTCACCCTGCCAAGTGACACATGCCTTTGGCGTCGCCGCATTTGGCTGTTGTCGCTCAAAGTCACCATCACCGACACTGAGGTTACTGGTACTCATAAGCACTGATGCATGGCTTCCTCTGTGGACGGTCCCTTGTTGCTGTGTGCTGGGGCCCCCAGGGAGGAGGTGACCCCTCTGCTCTTGCCGTCGTCACCAGTGGAATCCCAAGTGTATCAGTGGTCCTGGGAAAGTTTTAGAAAAATACTGTGGGAATGTGAACTGTACATGGACACCAGCGACAAAAAGGGGAAGAGGGGGAGAGGCCTTGTTTTGTGTGTGTGTGTGTGTGTGTGTGTGTGTGTGAAGGCTTGGGGGGTAATAGAGCGTGTGTCTGTGTGTACAGTGTGAGTTTTAGCATTATGCTGGCATGCAGCACTCATTATGTGCCAACAACAATGTTCATGTGTGCATGTGTATCAGCTGTGACAGAAAAAAAAACATCTCTCTCTCTGTCTCTCCCCTTTTTATTAAAACCAGAAGGCGGGGGAGGAAAGAGACCAGTCATGTTTTTAGAGCAACTCAAGAGCATTTCGTTTTGGGAGCGGAAGTGCCAAAGGCAGTTAATTTAGAGAGACAATGTGTATCTGGTTTGAGTAAATGGCTTTGGATTAGTCATGGAACGCTTAATCCCTCTCCACAGCAGATCAAGTTTATCTCTTTTATATCTGGGTTAAAAGTCATTAACTTTGGCATGAAACTGTGCCAAAGGTGCAATTAATAAATGAGAAAACTTTCAAGAATTAGAGATTACATGGAGAAACTTCAAAACACACGTTGAATTACATAATCCATACCACAATCCATCTTCTTAAAATACAGTGTAATGCTGTATTGCATTATCAAGTGGAGAAAGATCCATTTCATAAGTTTTCCACTGGCTCCCTTCTTCTCTTCCTCCTCCACCCTCGCTCTTCCCAAGGCTCGCTTCCGCCCTCTCTCTATTTCCCACCCTCTTGCACACAGGCCTGTGATCCATCCTTAACTGTTTCCAGACGTCTGTGTGCTACAGGCCTTACCCCCATCCCAAACATAACAACAACCGCCCCCACAATCTTTTCCTCTGTCCTCTTACGCTGCAGTGAAATTACCGGCAGAACATTAAAGGGCCTTGACTAAGAGTGGTTAATCAGTGACCTTTGACCTCAATAACTGTTGAATTAAATCTGAGATGCTGGTATCACAGTGGTGTACAACATGATATCTCAATAGTATCACAAAACCATAGCAACCCTCTGACTACACTCCTGTGTCAGCGGCCTGTGTGAATGCCCTCATTTTCACTTTTGTTTACACCAAAACCAATTAATGGCTCAGCACGGCTCTAGAATAGCTTGGACGCTGCATTGTTGCCAGTGAGCGTGTTACAAAGCTGCACACAGTGACCTGTTTGTCAGTGGGCAGAATGCTGGTGGACCAGGAACAAAAAGAGCCAGACATTGTCGCTCTGTCCTGGTGCAGTGAGGCATCAAATACTTCCAGGGTGAGCTGCATCTGCACCTCAGAGTCTGTGCACAGGCCAGAAGCCATGAAACAATGCAACCTGACAACAAATGAAATTTTGTTTGTTGCCTGTAGCATGAGTAGAGCATAGGTTTATGTCATTTTCTTTGACTGGAAGCAGATTGTTTTGACATGCAGTGTGATTTTTAGGGCAGGAATAAATCCATTTTTCTTATTGTTTCTTAATTGAGGTGAATTCAAACTAGATTTTCCTGCTGTTGTTTATTGTGAGTGAATTTGATGAAAATCATTTTTTATGTGAGGCAAAATATTTCCAAAAAATGTCACATGGGGATAAACTAGAATTGGCATTCCATCTTATTTTCTTGCAGAAAAGGGTAAACTGAGGGCTCCCACAATGAGAAGGGGGGCAGCGTCCAGGTTCCACCTCACAGTCACAGTTACAGGTAAGAACTCAAGAAAATGAAAATTTTTAGACAGGTTTTGTGGCAGAGGTGTGAAAAATGTGATGCCATACTTTGGTATTTTACACTTTTGGATTAGCAGTAGCTGCACAGTGAGATAACACAATACTTTGATGCGAAGGACAATGAATGAGTTCAAAATGACTTCTCACATTTTACCTAGATCTGTCAATACATTTGTCATTGACATGGCATCATTGTCCTCTCCAGGCACCTCAAATCCTTCATCATATAGAGATAGAACACATCCGATTTAACCTTTGACTTCATGCTGCTGTCTTTTTGACCTCTAGCCTGACCTTTTTCCTTGTTCTTGTCAACTGCAGCTCTTCTCTACCTCTGTGCTGAGTTGTGTTGCCTGGAGATCACACCTAATGACAAAGAATTCATCCTAGCCCAGGGCGTTTCTCTCACCCTTACCTGCTCTGGATCAGGGGAGATGACCTGGGAGATGCGGAAGGATGATGTACCGTACTTCCAAGTCCAAACTGAGGGCCAGAGCTACCAAACTGCAAAAAGCAGTGCCACATCCAGTGTTTTGACCTTGAGGAACGTGAGCTGGAACCACACAGGGGTGTATCAATGCACTGATGTAGACACTGGAGAAACTAAAGAGGTGGCTGTGTTTGTCCCAGGTGAGGACTGGTTTGTTTACCATAGATTAAACATCACAATTTAGTGCCATGTACAGTAGATAGTTAAAGGTGTCTGACAGCAAGGTCATATTTAGACTGCCTCAGCACACCAGTCTCAGTGTTTTGTGAAAAGGGGGGAAATTAAAATTGACAATGTTGTTGAGACAGCTGCAGGGAAATCTTGGAAATCAAAACAAAACAAAAGGAAACTGGCAAGTCTCAATTCCACTGATGTCTGACTTAGTATTAGTATAAAATGATAACATCTGTTCATTTCCTGTATACTAACTGCTGAAAGAGTAAGCTATTAATTGTATACCTAAAACTATAAAATCAGTATTTAGTATGGAATTCTTTGTTGCTTAATTTATATAAACAAAGCAGTCACTTATTGTATCTACCTGCCTCCAGACCCTGATGTGTGGTTCATAGAGAGCTCCCATGGCATGGTATCCAGAACCAGCGAGGAAAGCATCGTCCCCTGTGTGGTCACCAACCCCAGTATCAACGTCACTCTGTATGAGGAGGACACCGGCATGCCCGTGAGGGGGCTGTATGTCCCCAGTGAGGGGTACAAGGCTCCGCTGGAGGACAGAGCCTACGTGTGTCGTGGAGAACTGAACGGGGAGGTGAAAGAGTCTCAGGCTTTCAACGTCATCAGCATCGCCAGTAGGTGTTTCAGCTTTAAGACACTGGTTAGAGAATCATAAAAATGATAACTCACCCCCATGTGTGCTGAAATTCCAGAGAATCCATAGAGTTGGCCCCTGTAATTCATGTTCACGCTACACCCAACCTATTCATGTTTCTCTTTAAAGCACAATCATAAAAAGTCCCATAAATGTCCAACAAATTTCTACAAACTGCATGTCCAAAAATATAATTTATTCCCACACTGTTTTAAGAACATTTTATAGTTATGTGGAAGTGCAAACATTTGTTGACTGAGATGGAACTATAGGAGCCAGCTACCAATATCGGGTTTCAGGGTTTTGTTTAATGATTGATTTGCAGTGAATTGTTTTTAATGTATCACATCACCACCTCTTCCTTCTCTCCTCTGCATTCTCTTTTCCCATCCCGATAGCTGGGGCCATTGACACCTACATCAATGCGTCAAAGACCTTCCTGAAGGAGGGCGAACCACTGACAGTGAACTGCACAGTGCACGGAGTTGACCTAGTGTATTTTTCCTGGGATATCCCCAAAAGAGAAGTGAGTAGGAGTGGAACAGAACAAACACTTTTGTTCAGCGTTCCCTTTGGGATCACATTCAGGCCTCATGACCAAGCCCAAATTGCATCAAGATGTGGAGACACACCTCAGTTTTTATCCCTCTGTGAAACTGTACTCATAACACATGGTGCTGGGATCAGATGTGGAAACTGTAACTGTAGAAGACATTCTGCTTTATACAGTATCTAGGGAAAATTTCCAAACATTTTTACTAAAAATATATATTTTAAAAAGCTATTTATGGAGAGAGCATCACACAGTTTCATGGCTGAATTTGTCATGTGGTCTTTGCAACAGGTCATGCAATAGTTCCCACCTCTCACCAATGTGTGGTGCCAAGAGTTGCAGTATATAAAAACCATTCAGACTGATGTCGTTTCTCTGTCCAAGGTTGAGGCGCTGACAGACGTCCTGTCCGCCTTGCTTGTGCGCTCCTTCTTGATCTTCCCCAGTGTCACTGTGGCCCACAGTGGACAGTATGTTTGCCATGTCCGTGAGAGTGTCCACGACCAGGATGCCACTGCCGCCATCGCCATCACTGTGCTCGGTTAGACACACACACAAACACACACACACACACACAACTAAAAACAAACGGATGTTGGACAGATTATTATTGTGTTTCACGGACAGAGAGTAGACTGCTTATTATGTAAACCACTGCAAGTTTAGGTGAGAGCGATGCTTCTTTTAAAGGAAATGAAGATCATTTCCATTTATTTATGTTCAAAGTGTGAAATAAATGTTGACATGATGTGGACACCCTGAGTGGTACCTTGAAAAACAGAACTTCAAACCTGGAGGTAGCACAACTTTGAATTTAGACTTTTTGAAAATAAACTCAAAGGTCACATGTAGTTTTTACTTTGGCCAGTTCTGACTGTTAACGCACAGTAAGTCACCATCCAAGCAGCAGGTTGAGAGCCAATAAAAGCAGGATTCATACTGTACTTTCCTTATTTCTGTTTCTTGACAAGCCCCGAATGTGTTTGGGTCTGTGAATGCTTATTCTATCTGCAGTGAGGTGTGTTATGTTTATTACATCCCTGAATAACTTGAACCGCCAAGCTTCACTTGAGAACAGGACAGTTTAGTAGTGCGTCCTGGACGTCTTGGTGGAAAAGACAGCTACTGTCTGGCCACCGGATTTCAACACTGAACAGCAACAGTACACTGTCTGTAGCCTCCTGTCCAGTGAAGGGGCTTGTACACACATCGTAGTTAAACACCAAAGAAGAACTGAAGGTTTTCATTTCACAACCAAAATAGCTTTTTGTTCTTTTTGGCCATATACTCCATTGGTACAATATGAACATTCTGTTGCTAGTGATTTGATTTTTGTCCCCTCAGAGCGAGGTTTTGTGGACCTAAAATCTGCACAACAGGAAATCGTTTCAGTCAAGTTGCAAGAGAACGTGGAGCTGAGAGTTGAGATTGAGGCCTACCCTCCTCCCCAGATCCACTGGAGCAAAGACGGAGCCTCCATCAAGGGAGACAAAACCATCACTACAAGACAAGAGCACGAGATCAGGTGAAACATCCAACCACAGTCTTCAACTGCCCGTTATCCTAAAAATGCCTGAAATTCCATAATACAGTTTAACACCATAGGTCATAATGTATTTAAACGATTACCACAGGACCTCTGTTAGGCTGAAAGCCTCCAGAGGCATCTAGCTTTCGTCAGTCATCACTAGATAAGGTCTCTGTAGAGAGAAACAAAATACTCTCCAGAGGGCAGGACTCCATCATTCATCACACTGGAACTATAAACACAAAATACCTGTCACAACTAACAAATGTCTTTCAGGAAAATGCCAGACAAAGTTCTAATCACTGGACTATGTTTTCACATTTTTGCCAACACAGTAAAATTCAAAAAGACAGAAGCTCAGGTCACAGATGGAGAATCAAACACCACCAGGCCCTGCACCGCAAATAAAAACAATGAGAATCAATTGGGGCTACACATTTTTACTCTAAACTTTAAACAACCACATTTACCCCCACCCTAACAGTCAGTCAGCACATCATGAATATTATAGTGCATATGGTATAACAAGGTAAAAACTATATGATTACACAACTGAATCAATCAGATGAAAACAAGTAAAGTGCAAAGCTAAGTAGGTAATAAACAAATTAATAAAACAGGTTCACTATACTCTGAGTTCAGAGTAGCCAGTTAGCAGCAGCCAAGCCATATACTGCACGGAAGCAACGTCTTTTTGTATCAGTGGGTAACATTGACCACAATCTTTAAATCTAATTATCCAAAATGCATGTGAGCAATAAGGAGGAGCTTAATAAGAAGTTTACAGACTGATTAGGGGAGATGTGTTCCCTGGAGGGTAGACCCAAAAGGAAAGCCCAGGGTTTGGAAATAAATAATCAAATGTAGAAATTAGTTTCCTCTCCCAGAAGCAGTGAAAATACATCGACATATCTGATTCACATTAAATACAATCGAAAGAGAAGAGACTATGACCCATTTTGTGGTAGATAGCAGTGGTGATGTGCAGCCTCCTGCCAGTCATCTTTAGTATATACAGATTATCTCTTTTGTGAGAAATATTTGGTAGCTTATACATATTAGAGTAAAGGAGCGGGGAATAGCCATAGTTTTAAAAGTGTCCTCGCTCTTTTGTGTACATTCTTCTACCTCAGGTACATCACTATTCTCACCTTGGTGAGGGTGAGGTTGGAGCAGACAGGGGTGTACAAAGTCCTTGTCACCAATGGAGATGACTCAAAGGAAGTGACTTTTTACCTGGAGGTCCAAGGTGAGAGACCATCTTAAGAAACATGAAGTTATCACCGTATACAGAGTGCTTTTGAAGACTTTTGACCTTCAGGCTGCATCACTGGAAACACAGGCTGGCTAAAAGCAACATAGGAAATATGAAGGACAGGCTCCTGTTTTTATCCTCTTCACTGATTGCTGCGCTCCCTGTGTTCAGTTCCCTCTCAGATTAAATACCTGACAGACCACCACCTCCCAGGGAAAAGACACTTGGTGACCTGTGAAGCTGAGGGGGTCCCAACCCCAACCATACATTGGTACAGCTGTGACAGTATGCTCAAGTAAGTCACACCCCCCACCCCCCATCTCTGAACTGTGACACAGTGAACACCAGGGGGCTGACCATACACAGAAATTTACTTCCTTTCAAATGTGCATCTGCAGTGGCTTTACATTATGCTGCTCTCTCTAACTTAAATGATTTCACGTTGCCGATCTCGTGTCCCGCTGCAGGTGTAGCAACCAGACGGCGTTCTGATCCCAGAGCCAGATCATCTGAGCATTCTGACCAATGTGAGCTACAATGAGACCCGTAAAACCGGTCAGGTGCGGAGCCAGGTGACCTTCCACAAGCCGCAGCAGGTCACAGTTCGCTGCGAGACCAGCAACCAAGCCGGGATTGTCGACAAAAGAGATGTCAAACTGGTGTCCAGCAGTAGGTGTTGTCGTGGCTAGAGTGTGATACCAACTAAATTAATTCAGACAAACCATCCCAATTTAAAGGATCATTTAATATTACAATTATTCTGAATAGAGTAGTATTTAAACACATAATCTTGTAGTTAGGGAACAGAGAACAGAGATCAGAGAACAGAGACTCTCCTCCTGCAATGTGATAGATAAAGCATAAGAAGATTGTCAGAGCACCAGTCAGTCAAGTCATTGGATGTCGGTCCCGAGTCGGTTCCCCTGTCAGCCCCAGTCAGTCGTCGTTTCCCCCCGGCCCTCCGAGGCCGGGCTTGTGGTACACTGTTCACGGTAGCATGGTCATCTTCTCTCTCTCTTCTGCTGGTCTAACCCAGCCTTTATCTGCTCATACTCACACAGCTCTGCACGGCCGGAGCCATGAAGACACGGTCCCATGCCAGCTACCCACATACACACCTTCTTCTGAGCATTGTCTAAACTGTCCAGTACATGACCTTCTAGGTCACATTGACCTGGCGCACATTTCCTTTCTCTAAACCTGAACAGAGCACTCGTACAGTTCACATCAGGCTACAGCTGCAGTATCCGTATATCCATTCCCTATCAGAGGAGGAAGTCACTCAGGATGTTGACCCATAAGTTAATCAAGGGGGACACAGATATTCTTGCCTGCGCCAGAGACAGATCAAGCTTCCGTACACACTTAGCTCACCCTTACATAACTATTACAAATAATATCTATATGAACTACATACTGTTCTATTACATATCACTTCTGTAATCCGGTTTATTTCTAACCACTACAGTGTCATGTGAAGAGTCCCATTTAAGTGGTTCAGTGTCAGTATAAGGACATGTCTGGAGGAAAATTAATGTTGTAGAATATATGTATGTTTACTTTTTTACTATGTTTTTTTTTTTTTTACAGTAAATGACTTTACTGTAAAAAAAAAAAAAACTTTTTATTTAAACTAAACAAACACATGGTGGTCTGCCAAAAAACAAGATTAAAGTCTGAAAAGTTTTTACTATTGTTTTGATGATAAGACAAAATATGTGTATCTGTACTTAAGTTATTAACCTCTACTGCAGCTGTATTTGGCAACCCGTTACCAACATGTTCCTAAAGTTTTATGCCTGTTAAGGATTTGAGACAACTTGCTTAAATGTTCTCTGTTTGAATTGACCATGTTGTGTCCCATCTGTCTTCTGCTCTGTCTCCTTTTGTCTGTTGTAGCACTGTTCTCCCAGGTGGCGATATTGTCTGCTGTTTTAGCCTTAGTGGTCATCCTTATCATGTCTTTTATCATCCTCATCGCCATATGGAGGAAGGTAAGATGGACCAGCTCAACCATGTGTCTGTTGTTAAGTTCCTTATATCGTTAGCAATGTGTAATTACAAATTAAAGTGACTGAAAAGATGGCAGATGGAGGATTTTGACTTGTTGTAGCAGGTTTACTCTCATATATGGGCTTTTTTTTCTGTGTTCTCAGAAACCTCGCTATGAGATCAGATGGAAGGTGATAGAGTCTGTGAGCCAGGACGGTCATGAGTACATCTATGTGGACCCCATCCACCTGCCCTATGACCTGGCCTGGGAAATGCCCCGAGACAACCTGGTGCTGGGTGGGTCTTTAGGAAGACACGACAGATGGCAGTGTGCAGAGCTGATGCTGCAAATTAACTGGGCTTGACTTGGACGTGATAGACTAAAGTAATCAGTCCATTAAAAAGTGTACTGCAAAAAAGGTACACAAACACAGCATAATAAGTATCTGAAAAAAGATTAATGATGCTTCTTTAATCATTTATCCTTTATTGCTCAGTCAAGAGCAGGCAAATTCAACTCCCCGTACCCTCAGGTGACTGTGGTGCTGTGGGTGGTTTGGGTCATCTGGGTCATAGTAGACGCTGGAATACTAAATTAAGTTTGTCAAACTTGTCTTCTTGGCCTCAATTCCACCTCAGTTTTAAAGTTCCACTTAAACTTCGGGGCTTGTTGACATGTTACTAGTGGTTAGAAAAGTAATTCATAGTTAACTAGTACAGACGGCGTTTAAGATCACCTTCACTGGGAAAACTATTTACATTAATATTTTAATGAACAGAAATGCCCTTCCTGTCTATTCAGGTTTGATGTGTGGTCCATTCAGACTCTGTCCTACTGAGCCCTTCTTTGTGTTTCAGGTCGCACTCTTGGATCAGGAGCCTTTGGCAGGGTGGTCGAGGCAACTGCGTATGGTCTTACTCACTCTCAGTCCAGCACAAAAGTGGCAGTGAAAATGTTGAAATGTAAGACACACAATGTAAAAACAGAGTAGAAAGCCATGTGCATGTGAACAATGTAGGCACCACAGTGGAGTCCCCTGCATAGCTGTCAGATATTGTGACACCGCTGCCATATTCCTGTGAGCGCGGAGAAAGCAGCAGCCTGCTGAGCTGTAGTTTGGTTGCCAGCCTGGCTGGACTTTCAGCCAATAGGTCATTGAACGGTTTGCCAAGGACGCACTGTGTCCTGGTCTCAGTGTGCTTACTTCTCCTGTTCTCATACCTACCTCATACCGTCCTACTTGTTCACATCTCTCACTTTTTCTGTTTTGCTCTCTCTCTTCATTCAGCCACAGCCAGGAGGAGTGAGACTCAGGCCCTGATGTCGGAGCTGAAGATCATGAGTCACTTGGGTCCTCACCTCAACATTGTGAACTTGCTAGGAGCTTGCACCAAACAGGGTGAGCACCAGCGCTATACTGTGCATCTGTCTACATTTTTATTTGTTTACTCACTAAAGTACTGTAACTGATATCAACGGTGAGCATTTTCTTTGAGGAAGCGGTCCTGGTGGTTCACTAGGCTGTGAACTCATCAAATATATTTTTATTATAGCTTCTTTGAAAGGAAACTTATAAATAATGCTCCGGCATGCCAGTGTCCTTTTAGGGAAGAAAATGTTTTTCTGGTTCACTGAGGTTCATCTCTGAAGTGTTAAAACTAATAATCAGACAAGAATAGATCATCGAAAGCTGTAAAGTTTGGCATAGCTTGAACTATTTAACAGGATGTCACCCTAGTTTTTTCTTTTATAGGAATGTTTTTACTTTCACTGTCCAGAAAAAAAAGAAAAATGTATTTTCATACAAGATAAAAAGCATCCAGTGCTTTTTAGTGTTTTCTATATTGTGTTATTGCACAACCTAGTGTGTGCTGTTTATTTTAAAGTTGCTATCTTTTAAGTGTTTCTATTGACAAAAGGATTTATAGAAAAATCATTATCTATTTGCTGTGAGTATAGTTTGCAGTAGTGTTCCATTTTCTAAGAGGCAATAGAAAACCGCTTTGACAGTTTGACATGTGATTCTCAATGCTAATATAAAAGTTCATGGCCCATACTGTGTGTTCATCATACAAATGCTGTTGATTTATCTTTAATATAAAGCCTATTTTCTTAACCTGATGAGGCAACAAACATCCTATTTGTACTTTGAGCGCCCAAGAGGAGAAACAAGACAGCTGCGATTTCATGCAAAGGCTGAAGACGTTCATGTGGTTTCAGAGGTCACTGAAGAGACAGGGAAGCTTTGTGCGGCACATGTAAACAATGCTGTTAAGTTCTGTTTGGATTACATAACACTTGTCATCAAATGATCAACAGCTTCCCTTCTAGGCATGGTAACAAAACCACTTATCTATTTATTTACTGACAAATAGTAACTTTAAGTTATTATCTTATATAAAATAACAAACACACAATAAAATCTAAATAGCTTGCTCAAATTTTTTGTTAACCTTAATCTATTTGAATATATGATTTTTAATGTATATATATGTTGTGTGAAAAGTAAGTGTGCCCTCTCTGAGTGAAATTAATTTGCTATTGCTGTTTGTTCTTTCCCCGTATTTGATTTTTCCTTCAACCAGGCCCTCTGTACTTGGTCACGGAGTACTGTCGCTATGGCGACCTGGTGGACTACCTGCACAGGAACAAGCACAACTTCCTGCAGTACTATGCTGAGAAGAACCAAGACGACGGCTGCCTCATCTCAAGAGGGAGCACTCCACTCAGCCAGAGAAAAGGGTGAGCAACACCAACTGTGCAAACTCTTCATTCTTTAAATTGTTCAGTATCATGAGGAACCATGGATAAAAATGGATGTAGGTCAGTTTGGTATATTGCTTTTTTTTTCCACACTATCTTCCAGATATGTGTCTTTTGGAAGTGAGAGTGATGGAGGATACATGGACATGAGTAAAGATGAGCCCTCAATCTACGTTCCCATGCAGGAGCAGATAGACACTATCAAGTATGCAGACATCCAGCCCTCTCCGTACCAGTCACCCTACCAGCAAGACATCTACCAGGAACAAGGTTTGATTTGAGCCCTGTGTGTCTGTGATGTTGTTGCTCTATAGATCCTCTTGGGTATTGACAATAATTACTTTTTCAGTGTTGTAAATGAAAATAAGCATGAAAAATCAGCAGAGTAATCAGGAAACAGAATAAGATACACAGGATGATGTGATGCTGTTTGCTGGACACAGTACAGGATCCCTGGGAAAATTAGCTGTTTGTACAGTATGTGTAAATGAACCTGAAATTCATGAACAGTTTTAATCTCAGCGATTGCAGTTTGTTTTTTGATCAAAGACTGGAGAAAATAGACAGATATATAGTATGTACACACTACAGCATATGAAGAGCATTCATATGCAGTCACAGGACAGCTGGAGTTCCCCAGCAACAAGACAATGGGCTCTATTTTCCTGCCAGCACACGGCTGGGATAGCCTCAAACTCTATATGCTATTTTCTTGGGCGCAGGGTTTTTTTTTTTTTTTCTTTTGTTGCAACACAAAATAGCACATTTACAGAACAAAGGACAGCATATGGAAGAAATCACAATAGATACAGGACAATTACAATAGAGACACTGACAGTTTTACGTTTGGTTGTGTGGTTGTGTTGAACACACCCATACAGGCCTTCAGCTGAGGTTTAGACCTCTGTGTCCTAGTTCAGGAAAATAAAGCCCATTGTTTTCATTCACGAGATGTTTCTTCTCTTCTTCTTATGTCTATCATCTCACCTTGTCATCGTGTTCAGGTGGCGGCAGACTGGACCTGGTCATCAGTGACTTTCCTGTTCTTACCTATGACGATCTTTTGGGCTTCAGTTACCAAGTGGCAAAAGGGATGGAGTTCCTCGCTTCTAAAAATGTAAGATATAAAAGTAAGGTTCAGAAATATTTAGCTGGTTGCTCGAGCCTCTGATAGTCAGACAATTTGAGAAATACCCTTATTGACTTACTTGTTGGGAGTCATGTCTGTATGCTAAACATGAAGCATTATTCATGATTTGGTGAGTCTGCAGAAAAACAAAGTGTACAAACATCAATTTGGTTTTACTTCATTTCCACCACAGTGCGTCCACCGTGACCTTGCTGCCAGGAACGTGTTGATCTGTGAGGGCAAGCTGGTGAAGATCTGTGACTTTGGCCTGGCCAGGGACATCATGCATGATTCCAACTACATCTCTAAAGGCAGCGTAAGTGGCAACATAAGTGTATAAATCAAAGAAAAAAACATATACACAAATCTGAATGCACTTACTGTAAGCTGCTTATAAGTATCTGTAAACTGTACTCTTTCTATTGTGTTGAATGTGTAAAGTTTCAAAATAGGCCTTTTTTCCATTCAGACCTTCCTACCCCTGAAGTGGATGGCACCAGAAAGTATTTTCCATAATTTGTACACCACCCTGAGCGATGTGTGGTCATATGGCATTCTTCTTTGGGAGATTTTCACACTGGGTCAGTCCAGAAACACACACATAAGATTTACACATGCAAACACAGAAGTCCAAATGAAAATCAGACACATAAAGGAGTCATCTTCTAGCTTATATAGGTCACATTGTGTGAGCATCACCTGTATGACTCCTTATCAGTAGTTAAAGTCACACAAATGCTCCCAGACTCCTCCTGGATTTGTCTTGTAAACTGTAATGACCTCACACTGAATGAGGTCTAAATCATATTAGGCACAGTCAGCCTTTGAAATCAGCATTTCCTTGCTCAGCGTATTGTGAGCTTTATTCTTAAACCCTCTTCCCATTAATTTTGAAACAACCATGAAAACAAAGGAGACAGTTTATACGTTGTACCATAAGCACTATGGTGGAAAACAAACTCACAATCCAGCCTCTGTAAGAGATAACCAAAGAATCTCTGTTTCACTGCTTCAGTCTGACTCTTCAGATCCAATTTTTTACAGATATGGCTCAAAATAAACACTTACTTGTGAAAGAGATGTGATTTAAACACTCAGTCAGTGTTGTTCTTCTTGGAATATAAATGAAATTTGTTGAATATGGGAATTATCTTGTAGATTGAGTCAGTGTTATTCTGTGTGCATAACTTCATATTACTGGTTTAATCTAGGTTAGATCGATTTTAGATTTAGTTTTAGTTTTGCTTTCTCACCTGTGCATGAATTCTGATATCTAAGCTTGCTGTATAAGTATCTGAACTGCTGCCTGCAGCAAGAACCCCCTACCCTGATCTGCCCATGAATGAGTTGTTCTACAGTGCTTTGAAGAGGGGCTACCGAATGGCCAAACCAGCCCACGCCTCCGATGGAATGTGAGTCTTATTGTCACCTTGCCAGCATGTTGCCGTTCCAACAACTCTTCTTAACTGAAGATAAATTAAGACATAAGCTCCTTTTTTGTTGTTTATGTTCTAGTTATGATATCATGGGGAAGTGCTGGGATGAGAAGTTTGAGAAGAGGCCTGAGTTCTCCTTTCTGGTGCACAGTGTGGGGAACATGCTGACAGACAGCTATAAAAAGGTGCTTTATTTTTACATACATCACCACTGGATCCAGGCCTCCAGAGTTCTGTTATTTCTGTGAGCTCGGACATCCTGCCACTTAGTCCTTGTCTTCAAATGTTACTTTATACTTTGGCAGAGTTATATACAATCATTAATGCAAATCAAAGCAGACAAACAAAGGCATTGTACGGTCTGTTTAACCCACTTTTGGTTGATGGGAAATCATGAAAACAAGACAAACCCATGTAGTGTACACATTAATATCTGCAGAAGCCAAGACAATTAGCACCTTGCATCAGTTGCAAACTGTGCAGGTTTGTTTGGATCAGAAGAAAACTGAAGATAATTACAGTTCAGATAGTGGACAATCTGTCTGATACCTCTCTGATTCTTAAAGTAGTAGAGTGTTTTAGTAGGTGTGATCTAAAATCTGTGATGCTACTATGCAACATCCAAGCTCACCAAACTGCACTGTTCTATTCACTATCGCTAAGATAACCAAACTATTGTGTTCCAACAACAGAGATACAGCCAGGTCAACGACAACTTCATGAAGAGTGACCACCCGGCAGTAGCCCGCACCAAGCCCCAAGTCACCTCACCCTTTCCCATCGCCAGCCCAGCATTTGGCTACCCCTCCCCCGTCGGCCTCCCCGTATCCCCAGCCCCCCACAACCAGAGCCTGACCCCCAGAGACTTCCGACAAGAGGCAGACACACAGGAAGTCATAACTTCTTACAATGACTACATCATTCCCCTCCCAGACCCTAAGCCAGAGGAAGTTTTCACTGACGTGCCGTCGGAAAGCCCTGCGAGGTACAGAGCTGCTGAAAAAGGTGCTGCAGAAGTGTGTCAGATGCTGAGGTTGCAAAAAAGACGAGGATGTATTTACTTAACAAGGCTAGTTTTTTTTTTCTCACTGCACTCCCACTCATCCAGATGTTGAGCTGACACAGTGGTTGTATTACAGACGTGGACATGAAGACCTGTTTTCATAGCATACATAAACACACAGCCAAGTTGGCTTTAAAGGCCAAATAAATGTTTGACCATACAGAGAGTTCTTTTCTCAGAATTTATCGTTAACTTTTTTTAATTAACACTTTGCGTGTTGCACTGTTGTCATTCAGTTTGGGAGTGGCAGCAGGTTAACCTGTGTTTTGAATTTTGGCAGTGAGGTCATTCTTTTGCTTACATTTAGATGACAGATCTCCTTACCTTAACTATAGCCTTTAACGTTGTGGTTTGGGTCTGAGGCGTCCTCATGGGAACTGTCAGTCCTGATGTCAGTGAAGATGTCATAGAAAGGCAGAATACTCTTTAAATCAAAGTAAGAAATAATCATCACAATCACTGATTTTCTTTATGAATGGTTATGATTAGCAACAATGTATCAGTTAATCAATTCATTTACTGACATTGCATCATTAAACCAACTGATGTCATTTCTTTTTCACTTTTATTTAGGATGTTAGGAAAATTCTGCTAACATCCTAAAGAAGTTAAAAGCTCTGCCTCTTGTGTTATTGATTACTAAGAAAAATCATCAATCAGTTTAGCAGCAAATCAGCCTGACCCATTTGTTTAGTAGGGAGTGGACAACATACACAAGTCTAATCCACATGGGTGAATGGCATCGCTTCTGAGTTAAAAATATGACTTGTGGTTGCTGAAGGGAAGACGAAAAACAGGATGGTTTAGAGACATTAATAAACACTGGCCCTGATGCGTCATCTTGTAAGTCGTACATGACGCAGTGCACAGTGTAAAGTTGTGTTTTGTCCTTCCTGCCTTCAGCTCTCTGGCTCTGGAGGAGGAGACGGACTCCATGTCTCAGGACACAGCAGAAACTCTTCCAGAGGACAGGCTGGAGGAGACCAATGAGAGAGAAGCCCTGCTGGGGTCTTCCGGATCGGCCGAGGTGGAAGACAGTTTCCTGTAGGAACTCTGAGAACAGAAAGCGCTTTTCTAGCGATTTTTTTCTCTTTAAATGCCTGAAAACAGAAACGTGACTAGACTAGAATGTAGCAAAACTGGCACTGAGAAGGCAATCTTTGTATTTCCAATAAGCCCTCAAAGTTTTGTCCTTTTTTATTTTTTTTCATTCACACTTAATACTGAAACCTGTGAAACTGCAAAATGGCCAATTTATTGGAAGCCTGAGATAATACAAGTATGGTACTATCCTCACACTCCTATAGCTTACAGTAAGTAGAGATGTGCTCACTATATTTTCCATTTACTGTTCACCACCAGTGTACATTTTTGAAAAGCAGGTGATTTTTTTTTTTTTTTTTTTTTTTTTCATTGCTTTGTATGAATTTTGCTGTTAATAATACAAAATACAATCAAGACAAGAACAATTACAATATTAAACCTACAGTATGCAACTTAAGGTAGCATGAAACTCCAAGTCAGCCCACTCTGCTCCGCCCAGCACTCCCTCTCCCCGCTCCACTACAATCTGCCACACTCTGCCCAGCTCCTCAGATAGCTGTCATTATGAAATTACAATAAATGAGAATACATCAAAACTTACTGATCAAACAAAAATAACTGAAAATTTAGGAATAGTGAATCAAAACCTTTAGAAGCTAATATATCTCAGCTCTGCTGCCAGAGCTGTTCAATGAGTCTGGGTCACAGGAGGCTTCGACAGCACCTCTCTACATTAAGACAAGTTTTGGAGCAGATTTCTACAATAAAAATTGAAAATAATAATAATAATTAAATACTGTAGCTATAATGTTTATCACTTACAGAACTTTAGGTACCAAACCCCCACCATACATGGAAAATGGGTAATTGAATTAAAACTTTGTTGAATTTTTTTTCTTACTTTAAGTCTGACCAACAATAGTATAATATTAGTATGTAGTATAATATTTTTCTAAGCTGTTATGGACATAAAATGCAAAAATATACAGTTTTATTTTATGATGTGCCTTTATTCTTAGTTTTCTATGCCACAGAGTTCAAATGTTCCTTGTTCTATTTTTTTTCTTCTGGAGAATTATATGTCATGTGTGTCTTTTGTGAATTTTGAATTGCATCATGAATTTTGAATTCTTGTTCTATGTAGGCTTAATTCATAGTTCTGTGCCAGATTTGCACTTTATGTAGAAAAATGTGGATATTCATCCTGAAGACAGAAATTTACACTATGTTAAAGCTAGAAATGTGCAACTGAGAATCATCAAGAAGAATCATCAGTCAGAGCTTTTGACTTCAATCTGAGTTTCTGTGATGACATGTGACTATCTCAAGTGAAAATAATAAACACAGCATATCACTGCCTTAGCACAAGATGGCACACGTGGTTGCCTTGTTATAGACCGACAGCTTTTGTCGCATGCTGATATAAAGGGCTACTGTACTCAAAAATCCTAGATAGCCATATGTGTACATGTGAAAATGATGCTTTTTGTTTTCAGTCACGTGGTTTAACCTTCACTTACACAATGTTTCAATTTTCTGTACTGACATTTGAAACACTATTTTATTTCCTATAGCATTCAATACACGATGTAAAGTGCACAAAATCACTGTATCACACGCTATGGTACCAAAGCCCTCCCTAACGTTTACAAATGTATTTTTTATATGTCATTTTGTATGTTGTAAATGTGACAATAAATGTGTGTTATCGTATTGGGAGTGTGACTCTGTGATCAGTCATGTGAATGTAGTGGTTCTTATCTGGCTGCCTTGCTCCATTTCCCCCGCTGTTCAAACAGATCAGAAATACTAAAACCAGGAGTGGTATTTGTCCAACATATTCATGATAATCTTTTGTTAATTAATATGGAAGAAGCTGCTTTCATTATGTGAAGTCTTACTCAGAACAGACCACATCCACCATACATTCATAATGAATTTTCTCACATTACACTTTCTCTTTGCCTTTGTCTGATTCCTGGGTCACAGTCCTAAAAGCCCTTTGACTCTCCTTCCCTCTCCCACGTGTCCACAGTTTTCCAGCAGGAAAAAAAGTTCAGCAGTGATGGAGATGTCTCTAGAGAACTGTGTCCTTTGGCAATTTGGCACCAGCGCATTAATCTGTTGAGCATGATATGCTGATTTGCCTCCTGGCTCGCACACATTTTCTTTCACCCTCCACCACTTGGTGTCTAAAAGACTTCATGTTTGTTGTGTGACGGCTGTGGCGGATAGACTGTACACAAGCAGAAGCGAGAAGAAGGGCAGAGCCAAACAGAAAAAGGAAGAAAGGCGGCTTGCGTCTGCTGTGGAAGAAGGAAATACCAAACTCAGGGAAGTCATTCCCGTCTGTCAAGTTGACAACATCTCCAGGTGAGTAACACAAGAGGCTTCAGCTGTAGTTTGAGGTGGGCTGATTTATTAATTCTGTAATTGTAATCATAAAATGGTTCCTCAAAATATTTTTGATATGTTTGTTTCCCGGCTTTAATGTATACGTAAGAATATAAAGACTGAAGTAGGACAAACAGTTGTTCAGCATAGATTCATATGTCTTTCCAGGTAATGCTGCTCTGACCAGCCAGAAAAGAGAAATTAATCAGGGGGGTGAGTAATAATAACTTCTGAGGCGCCTTGCTTATTTTTCTCCTCAGCGCCACAATAGAAGAGAAGTTCAAACTAAAGGTTTGGAGCTGATGCAGGATGCAGTCCTACTTCGCGCTGCTGCTGGGGATTATGGCCTCTGCTGCTTTAGGTACAAAAAGAAAGAAAAAAATAAATAAAGCAAAGTACATATTTATTTAACAAATGTAAAGTTGACATTATTCATTAGTTAGTGAATTAAATGTAAATCAATGTTTTAAAATTCATAATTTACAATAAGATATATTTTGTAAGTCACATGTTTCTGTCCACTGCAGCTAACCAACTATTTATAGACTGCTCTAACAGAACATGTATTGTACATCTCATGGTACAGAGAAGCTGAGAAATGTTGTGCGCTTCTTCATCTGTTGTGCCTGATGACAGAACTGTTGTCTGCAGCATTAAGAGTTGTTTCTCAAGTCATTCTTTTATTTTGGGGAGCAGGGGCTCTGAACCCTACATATACAGGCAGGCATTAAATTGCAATTTCATGTATTTGCATTTGAGCTTATAAAGGCATCTGTTGTTTACTTGAATTATGGCTGAATAAGTTTGTTTTGCTTTCTGGTATATTATAAAGTGTAACTGGGGTCAATTTGAGGTTGGATGATTAGTTCATTTGGATGATTGAACAGGGAGTTTGGGAGAAAGGCAATTGTTTGCATCAGCAATAAGGGTGTTCAAAGCTAACATGCGGATTGATTTCAAACTACCCTATATTTTGTTCCTCTGTGTTTTCTTGCGTCCTGTGGCGAATAGTAAAAATGCTGATCATGGAATCTCAGTTCTGCTTGAAGCTTCAAGGAACACTGTACTTGTCTAAATGAAAAATGTTATAACCCTTACTGAAACTGTCCTTTCAGTACTGAATAAGCAAAAACTCCAGATTTACAGAACAGGTACTCTCGGTCACTTCAGGGGCAACAATTTTCAAAAAACAGTTTGAACCCCAAGCAACTTCCAGATTCAATGAATTGCTCAGACTTTCAAATCCTCAACAATACCATCAAAGAGAGCACTGTCTTTATCTCCCCTGGGGATTTTTTTCTTGTCTTGTCTTCTTAGTAATTTCTGCCTCAATGCTTATAGTTGTAGTACGTACGTCATCATGAACACGAGGGATTAAATAAAAATTACAACAGTAACAGATTTGAAGATTTCCATCTTTACAGTTTTTATATCTCCAGTGCTGAGATAGCAACACTGTGGAAAGCAGAAGTGAAAAAGATGGAGGGATGTTATTCATGTCCAAGTCTTCAATCTGTTTCCTGAATTCTTTAAAAAATAAATCTGAATCTAAAATGAGAAGGCTCTGAGTTCTCGGCCAAAACAGAAACAATGTTTTGATTTTTCAGGAAGTAACAAGAAAATAGAACAAAAATCTATTCTTGTCTATTTGATTAATTTCTTCCTGCTCTATTTCTGATGGATCCAATTGGATAAAAAAGTCAGTAAATGCAATAATTAATTTCTATTTTAATTCCTTCTCAGCGGAACGGAGGCGTCCAGTGATCAAGTTCAACTCTGAGGTGATAGAGAGTTCTGAGGTGGTGGTCAGACCTGGGTCCCCTCTGGATCTGAAGTGTGAGGGTGACGGGCCTGTAAACTGGCAAACCAGGCTAGCCAAGCACAGGCGCTACGTGTCCAGGGACAATGGGAAAACCTGCACCTTAAAGGCGGAGCGTCCCACTGCTGAATTCACTGGAACATACAAGTGTTTTTACACTGATGGGTCTCAGCATGGTGACCTGACCTCCTCAGTGCATGTGTACGTAAAAGGTGAGCTCAGATAAATGAGTCTTACTATTCTATGTACAGAACAGGAGGACAAGCTTCCTTGGTGCTTGGGTGGATCATTGCCAACTTTGGTTTGACCTTTCTGTGATTAGTTTTTAGATTTCCTCCCAATCTCCTTTACATTTGCCTTTCACATTACTCCATTGGTCCATGATCTAATAGTTTCTTCCCAACTCTTTCTTCTAGATTCAAACCGTGTGTTCTGGACCAGCAGTACATCGCTGCGTGTTGTGGAGAAAGAGGGTGCGGACTACCTGCTGCCATGCCTGCTGACCGACCCAGCAGCCACAGACCTTGGCCTCCGCATGGACAACGGCACCACCGTACCACCGGGGATGAACTTCACAGTTGATCGACACCAGGGTATTCTCATCCACAGCCTCCGCCCCAGCTTCAATGCTGACTATGTCTGCACAGCCAAGCTCGACGGAGTGGAGCGGACCTCCAAGGCCTTTTCCATCAACGTCATTCAGAGTGAGACCACTTGGCTGCTAGAAATGAAGCTGTCATTGAGTTCTGTGATGTAATACGAGCATGGACACTCATTCTTGATTTCCTCTTGCTCTAGAGCTTCGTTTCCCTCCATATGTCTTCTTGGAGACAAATGAATATGTGCGCATCGTTGGGGAGGAACTCAAGGTTCCCTGCTCCACACACAACCCCAACTTTAACTACAATGTCACCTGGAAATATACCACCAAGTCGGTCAGTGTGAGGCATTCTAGAAGTTTTTGATCATGGCAGGGGTCATGTTTTTTATTCTTGTGGGTGTGTGTGTGTGTGCAGAAACCAAGCATCGATGAGAAGGTTCGCTCCAGTGGAGAAAATCGCCTGGACATAAAGAGCATCCTGACCATCCCTGCTGTGGACCTTGCAGACACAGGGAACATCTCCTGCATTGGTACAAATGAAGCAGGGGTAAACAGTTCCTCTACATACCTGCTGGTTGTGGGTAAGTCACAGAAACAACCACATCCATTCACCACAACTGATACTGAAATGCTTGGAGCATTACTAAGCACTGATGAATGACAACAAACTGAAAGTATGTTTCTTGATTTTTCTAACTAGATAAGCCGTACATCAGACTGTTGCCCCAGCTGTCGCCTAAACTGGCACACCAGCATCTCTTGGTTGAGGTGAATGAGGGAGAAGATCTGGAGCTCAGTGTGCTCATTGAAGCGTACCCCCGCATTACAGAGCACAGATGGCACACGCCAACATCTCCTAAGTCATCAACACAGGAGTACAAGTTCATCCAATACAACAACAGGTAAGAGACAAAGGGTTTCCCGGATGAAAGCTACAGTGCCTTGCGAAAGTATTCGGCCCCCTTGAACTTTGCAACCTTTTGCCACATTTCAGGCTTCAAACATAAAGATATAAAACTGTAATTTTTTGTGAAGAATCAACAACAAGTGGGACACAATCATGAAGTGGAACGAAATTTATTGGATATTTCAAACGTTTTTAACAAATAAAAAACTGAAAAATTGGGCGTGCAAAATTATTCAGCCCCCTTAAGTTAATACTTTGTAGCGCCACCTTTTGCTGCGATTACAGCTGTAAGTCACTTGCTTACATACTAAATACAAAAACAATCAAGTATACTGCAGGAAAGGGGAAGTTACTCTGGATTTGGAAAATGCTGTTGGTGCATTGTGGGTGAATTTGACATTGGAAGTCCAAGATCATAATGTTTCCTCAGGTTATGACACTGCTGCTAGAGGGAAGTGCGAGGTTCTCTATTTCATTTGTTGACCTACTCTGCGATGATACATAGAAACAGTCTGGATTCAAACCACAGAATTAGTCACTTCAGATTGTGTAGACATTCCTCTTTTTCCTCAGTTTAAATATCCCATTTTGTGATTTTTTTTTAAGATACCATGCTAGTCTGCAGGTGAAGAGAATGAATGCACAGGAGCAGGGCCTGTACACCCTCTACACCAGGAATGAACTGACAAATGCATCCATCGCTTTTCAAGTCCAAATGTATCGTAAGTGATGTATTAAACACAAATCAAAGCAGTAACACATTCACAGTACTCAGTCCTGATCAGTCTTTTGTAATAGGAAAAGGAAAGCATCTTTGTAGATGCTGCAACAGATCAATTTGATCTGGCTAGTTAGCATTAATTCTCCCCTCATTTTTTTCTTCACTGGCAGAAAGACCTGTTGCTGTGATGAAATGGGAAAATGTCACCACACTGACGTGCACATCATATGGCTATCCTGCTCCCAAAATCAAGTGGTTCCAGTGTTTTGGGATACGACCTACGTGAGTATAACTGCACAGTTGTCAAAAAGTGCTGCTTAGTTTGTTGTATTACAGTTATGTAATATGTAAGTACCAGCATTCCTGTGATGTTTGGGTCCTTTCTTTAACTCTCTATGTGTTTCATTGAGGCAGGTGCAATGAAAACACCACAGGGCTACACATGGCGATCCCTCTCCAGGCTCCCACAGTGGAGGTCCAGAGGGATGAGTGGGGGGCTGTTGGGGTGGAGAGCGTCCTTACTGTGGGGCCATCTAGCCAGAGGATGACGGTGGAGTGTGTGGCCTTCAACCATGCCGGTGTCAGCAGCGACACTCTCGCCATGGAGGTTTCTGGTGAGTATTTTATCCTCTGTTCATTTTAAGGATGCAGTTTATGTCACTGTGCCTCAAAGTTTGTTATTGTACAGTCACATGGATGGGTCTTTGAGGAAATCTAATGTCTGCTCTGGGAAATGTTGCTCTTATCATCAGCTGATTTCATTCTTTCGTGGCTGAACATATTAGTCAGATGTTTCATTCTGTGTGGCTGTGATAAAACATAAATTCTATGTTAAAAATCTGCCAGTTGAAATAGTATAAAACTTATACAAAGTGACATAATTCAACAAGAGCACACACAATCACTACATACAAATGAAATTATGTATTAATATCCATTTTTCTCTGACTGGCCAGATGTGCTCTTCATTTCCATTCTGATTGGAGCAGCAGGAGTTCTGGCCTTCCTCCTTTTGCTACTGGTTTTCCTGTTTTACAAATATAAGCAGGTACAGTATGACGCATTCCCAAAGTGTAACCACCACAATATATGATACACTATGGTTTAAGTATTCTAAAGAAACCTGGGTTTTGTGGGTTTTATTATTTTCTTCAAGTTTTTGTGTTCATTTTTGTCTTCAGAAACCAAGATATGAGATTCGTTGGAAGATCATTGAGGCGAGCGATGGAAACAACTATACATTCATTGATCCCACTCAGATGCCTTACAATCAGAAGTGGGAGTTCCCGAGAGACAAACTGAAGCTAGGTTCGCAGCATGCTCGTAAACGCTCTTCAGTGCTGACATTTTGGATAATTTGTCATGATTCAGTGCAATAGAAATTGATTAGATTAACTTATCAGATATAAAATAAATATATAATATAATAGATATAATTCTGTATGTAATAGAATAATCTTAACAAAGGCTGTACCCATAATACTGTCTCTTATTTTCTGTCCCACTAGGGAAGATCTTGGGTGCAGGAGCCTTTGGAAAAGTTGTTGAGGCCACAGCCTATGGCCTGGGAAAAGAAGACAATGTGATGCGTGTGGCTGTGAAAATGTTAAAAGGTGAGTTGATGTTCAGTCATTTGTTTTAAGGAGGAGATTGTTGTTTACAGGGACAGGTCAGAGTGACCCCTAAATCTCAGAATATTCCAGCTAAAGTGAAAAAATGTCTGATGTAGGCATCTGTGAACATCACTTTCCAAAATCCTTTTTTCTCTGGATCAAGCAGAATGACAATCTGTAGTGTGTTTCTGCAGCCAGTGCCCATTCAGATGAGAAAGAGGCTCTGATCTCTGAACTGAAGATCCTGAGCCACCTGGGACAGCACAAGAACATTGTCAATCTTCTGGGAGCCTGCACCTACGGGGGTCAGGCAGTATCCTGTTCTTTATGATGTTTGATGAAATTAAAATATCCTAAAAACATGTTAATGAAAGTTCAGTCATTCCAGTTCATGGAAAATCCAGTATATTATTTTCATTCCAACATGTTTTCTTTGTTAAAAAGGTCATAACTTGTTGCGTCTCTTCATCAGGACCAGTGCTTGTGATCACAGAATACTGCAGCCTCGGCGACCTCCTCAACTTCCTTCGTCAGGCAGAGACGTGTCTGAATTTTATTACGAGCATCCCCGACATCATGGAGTTCTCGAATGACTACAAGAACATCTGCAATCAAAAAATGTTCATCAGAAGGTACAGCTCCAAACAAGATGAATGTTTAGTGAAGAACATTTGGTTAATTGTTTGTGTTAACTGTGTCTTTTTCCATCCACAGTGATAGTGGGATCTCCAGTACGTCGTCCAGCAGTTACTTGGAGATGAGACCCAGCCAGGAGACGAATATGGAATCGTTTCGAGGTTAAATCCTTTCTCACCAAATCTCAGTTTATTAACTGAGTCATTATGTTGCAGCATGCATATCAAAAGCCTCTTTACTTCCTCACCCTGGGTGTTACTAACACTAATTCTGTCTGATTCATGCTTAGACTCTGTGTGTGAGGAGACTGGTGACTTGCCGCTGGATATCAATGACTTGCTGAGATTTTCCTTTCAAGTGGCTCAGGGCCTTGACTTTTTGGCCTCCAAAAATGTAAGTGATTTAACTACGCATTACGCAAACAACATCAAAATCACCAATGGTTTTTCAGAATAAAGCAAACAAATTTGCAAGGTGGTTAAATCATTCATAGCCATGTTGTGAGGAGTATTTCCTATTACATTCAGTACTTCATATTTACTCATCGTTGTACAGTAGATCAACAGTGTATTTGAGTATAATTCTATATGTGTCATTATTCCATCTACTGACATTTTTTATTGTACAGGACTTTACAACCAAAAACAAATTGTGTGTATGTGTGTTTCCAGTGTATTCACAGAGACGTGGCTGCTAGGAATGTCCTGTTGACTGACCGCAGAGAGGCCAAGATTTGTGACTTTGGCCTAGCGCGTGACATCATGAATGACTCCAGCTATGTGGTGAAAGGCAATGTAAGCATCTGAGTAGATAACAGCCAGTTTTTACTTAAACTATGTGAGATGAGACTGGGTCCCTTTGACTGTGTGTGTGCAGGCTCGTCTGCCAGTGAAGTGGATGGCTCCAGAGAGCATCTTTGACTGTGTCTACACTGTCCAGAGTGATGTGTGGTCCTATGGCATCCTCCTATGGGAGATCTTCTCTTTAGGTCAGAAACATGCACGTCATCTACATTTTCTCACATTTAACTCATCATTGTCTTGCTAAATCTACAGTATATTCTTCCCAATTAGGCAAGAGCCCCTACCCCAGCATAGCTGTGGACTCCAGATTCTACAAGATGGTGAAACATGGCTACCAGATGTCCCAACCTGACTTTGCCCCACTGGAGATGTAAGCTTAACACTTCAGCAACATAAAGGATCACTGCTGCTTTCTGCTTTATTTTGTAAAGCCAGTATTACCACTCTGCTTGTGTCACCTGATTATCAGTTGAATTTTACAGGGGTATCAGCTGTTTTTTTTTTTTAAAACAAATGAATCAACAGCAACAGATGCCTTTTTATCAGCTGGTAGATGGAAGGCTAACTGGTGAGACCAGCTGCTAACCTAGAGCTACTGCTTGATATGAGTGTTAATGAGGACTGATTTATAACGATGGTGCATCCTAATGTGAATTCATTATCAGAAAGTTCAAATACTATGCTTTTCAAATGTTCATCGCTGAACAAAGATCCCTTTTTCTTTGGCAGCCTTCCACCCTACTTGCATTAGGTTAACTTCTAACCCCCAAGCTCACAATTTAACGCGTCTGAACTCCAAACCTAACAACCCGATGAAATAAAGACATAAAGAACATTTTTCCTCAGTATCTCAGAGGGCCCTAACATCTCTGTGTGCTGATTTGACATGGCTGTCGCACAACCCGGAATAACTGTGCTGTGGAAACCAAGGGTACTGAATCTGAGTCAGGGCCTAATCATCTGTTGTTCTGCTGTGAGTCAGGCCTCAGTTCTGCCTGTGAGCCACATGATCACTAAGCTAGGAAACCATATAACTGCATATTTCACAGCAGCAAAATTAGACTTGAGGGGTTCTAATGAAGAAGTCTCTCTGATCAAACTGTGTCACTACTTCTACGAGCCTCTCCCAATTTGTCTTATAGTTTATCAGTTTTACCATAAAAGCTGAACAGTTTGCGGTGAAAATTGAGCTGTTTATAAATGACTGAAAATGTATAGAATCAGTTATTATTTTGCCCAGTGAATGACATCTGTATTCTTGACTCAGCTACATGATCATGAAGATGTGCTGGAATCTGGAACCTACACAGCGTCCAACATTCAGCAAGATCAGTCAGATGATAGAAAGACTACTTGGGGACCAACCTGAACAGCAGCAGGTGAGTTAGTGTCAAGCAGGGCTTATTGTTTCCACTCTGACTTTACCAAAACTATCCAAGGAGGGCACTTCTTTCACTTATAGCACTATCATTTTCAAATGAAGCAAGTGTTTGGCCTTATCTAATCAAGCCTCACTCTCCTAATGATGACTCCACGCAGCTAATCTACCAGAATATGCAGCAGCAGTTTACAGAGGAGGACGTGTGTGATGAGACCAAGTGCTGCATCGGCCCCTCTGACCAGTTTTGTGACCATGAGGAAGAGGAGCAGCCTCTGATGAAGACCAACAACTACCAGTTTTGTTGAAGGGCTTAACCACCAATCAGTTGGTAAATCAGTCAGTCATCAACAAGCATCAGGAGGGTGGAGTGAGCAGTTTGCAGCCAAAGCTTGTTCCAACCTGCTGGACAGTTGCAGAGAGTCACCTTCATGGCTAATTTTTCCTTGTTGTGCCTGAGCGCCAGTCATACGGGCAGCTGTAGCGAGCATGTGACGTGTTTCTTTGGAGACCGTGACTAGAACTGATCGCAGATAAGAAAGGAAGAAACATGTCAAAACCACACAAGCATTCGAAACGCTATCTCACCCCACACATTGCTCCTTCACAAACTGTTTATCACTCCTTCGTTTATGTATTTGAGGTATAATCTGTTACAGCGTATGCACAGGAGACATAATCAGTTTGTTCTTTCTTGTGAGAGTCTTCATTTTTATTACTACTTTTTAATTACTTGTTTGTTTGAGTGTCTTGTTTGTGTGAAGATTTCGGTCACATTTGTCAGCAGGATCACTTCCTTTTCATCAGTTTATTGCGTGTGTTTTTGCAGAGGAAGCAACCCGACAGTCAGAAACACTGGATACAAAACCACAACTTTGTGAAGTAGAACTAAGTTTTAGTCTCTGATCACTTCAATTTAAAATCTAAACAGTGTGAATGTTTCCTCGCCCTCTTTTGTAACATACTTTCAGTAGCTGTGACCTAGTGACAACATGTGATTGTTCCGCTTCAAACTGATTAACCAGTGCTCAATGTGATTTTGGAGCAGGGAAATCTGTGGATCTATGATGGATCAGATGAACAAAGTTTCATGTTTGACAATGTGAAAGTGTTTTTGTGTGTGTGTGTGTGTGTGTGTGTGTGTGTGTGCGTGTGTTTCCTTCTATGTGGGGGGTTTTTTCT